>NC_051115.1:1776599-1955552 GCF_014839805.1 Manduca sexta | reverse complement strand
AAGGTGTTGCAAATATTATTTTTTTTATCTCAACTATAACCCAATACATTCGTTCCAGGACTATGTATTTTAGCACAAGACATTCACCTGCGCCAAGTCGTGGTGGTGCGCGAACTCGTGGTGGTGGAACACGTGGTGGTGGTGGTGCGCCGGCAGCGAGGGCAGCGCGGAGGCTGGACGTGCGGTCGGCCGCCGCGCTCCGCCCCGCGCGCCGCCGCGCCCCGCGCCCCTCGCTCGACCTGAGCCGCGCGAGCGCTCCTCGCCGTTCAGCGATACCGTGTCTGGAGGAGGTTCATTATAACATCATTGATATGGACGAGATAACAGCTCGTACCACACCGAGGCGATAAGGTACCAAACTCGTTTTTGTTCTTCACTATTATCAAATATTTACGTTATAGAAATTATAACACAGAATTATTAAAATCCGGTAAAAAACCAACAAGTTATAAGTCTATGAATTTCGGTGGAAGTAGTAAACAACAAGAAACAGAAAAGAGACGAAATAACCACATCTGACGACATCGGGAATTACGACGCGTGCGAAAGAAAGAGATGAAGCGATATCCCCACAACGAGCTCACTTCTGCATATTACAATATTTGAAATATGAATTACTCGCTCATATTTTAACAATTTTTTTATGTAGTTTTCGCAGGAGTGCTTCTTTCTCGTATTATTAACCATAACATATAGAATAGTGTACAAAATCAAGCATAGGACGTTCCACTATTCGTGTGCGCTCGCTCTCCACACACGCACGCCTGCACGCGGGGACATTTGTCGCGGCCCTAGGCACACAGTTAAGTGTATACCTCATGGTTGCCAATTCACATTGAGACATATAAGGGCTCGTGAACAGTTCCTAGCCTTCTCCTCTCCCATCCTAAGAGGATTCGTTATCCTTCCCCCAAACTTCCGTCCCAACTTTCCTCCAGGACCCTGCAGTCGTTAAGACGGGGGATTCCAATATACCCCGGTGATGACTACGGGGTTCGATAAAAAAAAAAACAGCTGATTTCATGTCGTTTAACCAACTGCCATATTGCTTACTCATAATATTTGGGTAAAGTTCATTTCATATACAAAGAGGATGTAAAAAATAATTTAAAAGTAAATTGTAGTTCTCAAATATATTCGAAGAATCAATGTATATTCTCCGATATACAATTCAAGAACATTTCAATTTCCCCGTATTGCGTAACCCGAAATCTTTATATTTAAAGAAGCGAGGCCTAAATTACGGGTGTTTAAGAAAATAGGTTCGAATCCAAATCAATTTAAAAATACTGGTTATTAATTGTTTTATTAGTAGTACAAATTATTAAACTATAAACTTCGAAGTTTTCATTAGGTTTCGAACACGCGTTCTCATGATTTGGGACCGACTGTACTAGCACTAGGCCAAAGATGCCAGTAGGTGGATCAAGCGAATTTTGAAACCATGTGCAATACATGTTTAATTCAAACAAATTAAAAAAGAAATTGTATTAACTTCTAACTTTCGCATCTATAATATTAGTAAGAAGTAAAATTATGTAAAAAAAAAAATATATTTTGTACTTCATTGAAAGTGAAAATAATGATAAAATTAACTTCTAATAACCTAATTACGACAGAACGTAATTATTCTGGTTTAATGATTATCACCCGAAAAATCATTTGCTTGTATGCCGGATGAAAAAAAAACGCTTAAACAAACGACTTTTATAAAACAAAGAAGGACCTAAGAGACCAAATTAAGACCAAACGTTTAGCCTGAATTTGCTCGTATACCGGATCACAAAAACAAAATCGCTTAAACAAACGAGTTTTAGATAACAAAAAAGGACCTAAGAGACCAAATTAATATCAAACATGTAGTCTAAAATTGCTTGTATACTGCATTAAAAAAAAGCCTAAACTAACGAATTTTACGTAACAAAAAAGGACCTAAGAGACCAAATTAAGACCAAACGTATGGTCTGAACACACTCACCATTATCAGGCCTGGCGCCATGCGGAGGTCCGTGCTTGCCAGGTCTAGCTGCTTTCACGTCTATGTCCAGGGGCACCCATTTGTGCTTGCCCGATTTGCTGCCACCCTTGCCCGCGCCTGGAAAGGAGTTGAAACAATATTACATATAAGTGTCATTACTGATGGTAGGTTTCTCATATGTGAGAGTCCTGGGTAGGTACCACCGCAATGTCTATTTCTGTCAAGCAGCAGTGTGTAGTCACTGTTGTGTTCCGGTTTGAAGGACATTGTAACCAGTGTAACTACTGGAGATAATGAGACTTAACATCTCATGTCTCATGGCGAGCGCAGTGGAATACCAAACAATACTTTGTAATTCAAGGTGTTGATGTTTCTACTGTTTATGGGCGGTCGTATCGCTTACCATCAGACGAACGGAAAGCTCGTCTCGTCATTCAATGCAATAAAAAAAAAAGTATTATATGATGTTGAAATGTTCTAATAGTTCCGTCCCGCGTGCCGACAAATACAGTAATGGTTAGTTTGTTAATTCGCTACGACTACGCGCATCCATAATCATCAGTCCTGGTTTTGTAAATAGGCCGTATGGCAACCAAAACGTCAATGTTATAACCTAAAACGTCATTGGTTATAACCTATTTATTCATTTGAACAAATAATTTTACTAATTTGACTTATATTTTTTATTCACATCCAGGTTTACACTTAACCTCGAGTTCCTACATCATGAGCACCACTCCGTACATAACCACAAGCTGTCAATGTTGAAATCGAATCACAGTGTACGGATTGCAGTACAGATGAGTCGAACACAGTGAGTACGTAACGCCAGATGTAATACTACCTAAAGTGAGATGAGCGGATTGCAGTACAGATGATTGTACGGAACGCCAGATTACATATATTTAGATGAAATTATTACGTATATTCTAATAATAAATTATAAATCGCGCAAGACGCTCCAGGTACAAACGAAAAGTTCAAGGTGTTCGTTTTTTGAGTTCGCAATACGACCGGTTTTGAAGGTAACGCGTTGCCGAATCGATTTTTGAGTTTTGCTTAATCGTGTTATTTAACTCTTCGATCATTTATGGTACAAATAAATTAAATTTTGACAATATAAACAGTGATATTAGTGGTGGGCCTCTCATATGTGAGAGTCCTGGATAGGTACCACAACAATGTCTATTTCTGTCAAGCAGTGTGTAGTCACTGGTGTGTTCCGGTTTGCACATTGTAGCCAGTGTAACTACTGGACATAATAATTAACATCTCATGTCTCAGGATGGCGAGCGCAGTGGAATGCCAAACAATACTTTTTTAATGATATATAAATAGATCTACCCAGGCGGACTCTCACATATGAGAGACCTACCACCAGTAAACTTCAACCAGTGGTTGCGGCTTTAACCACTATCGGAGACCACAATTCTACTGGTCACAGAGGACATAGAATATATCAGATCAAAATTCGTCTCGGGTCTCATTAAATCATGCCAAAAAGATTTATCTCCTTATTCATAGACGTTATTTATCGAAAGACGGAGCATTGCTGTGATAACAAGTCTGTTTCTCAGTGCTGACGGCATGGCAGCCTTCGCAGTGCGTACACATAGGGCCGTTGTGATTGGCTAATA
This sequence comes from Manduca sexta, assembly GCF_014839805.1. Classification (NCBI taxonomy): domain Eukaryota; kingdom Metazoa; phylum Arthropoda; class Insecta; order Lepidoptera; family Sphingidae; genus Manduca; species Manduca sexta. Next base: position 1,951,937 of record NC_051115.1, on the reverse strand, counting down.
TTGAGATACAACTTGAACCTAGTTGGCTGTCAGATAAACAAAGCTGAGAAACAGACTTGTTATTACAGCAATGCTCCGTCCTTAGATAAATAACGTCTATGAATAAGGGGGATAGACTATCTGCAAACCTAAGAGTTCTCTATAAAAAATTTCGATATGTGAACTCCGGAATACATCGTGGCGGATTCAACCAAAGCCTCTCAATAGAGAACCATAGTAGAATAGTATATACGGGGCTGATATTATGATGAAGTTCAGGACCCACCTGAATTCTTAGCCTTGTCGTGGTGTTTGTCGTTGTGCCCGTGGTGGTTTTGAGTAGGCTCCACCTTCTCAACCTTCGGCTGATTGTGCTGATGCTGGGGATGGTGCTCCTCCAACGGCTTCCGTTCCTGATCCTGTAAAGTGGAAAGTTCATGTGAAACTCGCGCCCTTTAACTGCGTAGGTGAGGCTCAATTAGCCAATTTTCATCGTGTGTTGGTAATACCTTGGAAAATTTGTTAATAATAGTATGCAATTTTAGTTTAGTCAGTTGTGTGTAATTTACCACTGTTTGCTAATTTAAATTTATTTGCTAATTTATTGTCTCATGTTTTGTGACCGCTGTACCTACCTTCAACAGGCATGTGCATCAGAAATATTGTCATTTCCTGTAATTTTGCTAATGTATATGCTGCTCGTGTGTCTATTTTATAAATAAATAAAATGCAATGAAGGTGTAAAAGCGGCGATAGCCTAATTGGTTGTGGAACGGACTGCCGAGACGAATGTCCGCAGGTTCCAGACCTCTCAACTTTCTAAAAGATTATGTGTGCATTCTTTGTGAATTATCGCTTGCTTTAACGGTGAAGGAAATCATCGTGAGCAAAGCTGCATACCTGGGAAATTCTCTATAGGAATTTTCGAAGGTGTCTGAAGTCTACCAACCCACACTAGGCCAGCGTGGTGGACTAAGGCCTAATCCCTCACAGTAGTAGAGGAGGCCCGCGCTCAGCAGTGGGACAATATATAATACAGGGCTGATATTAATGTAGGTGTAACGCCTACCTTCATTTTCAGGTTAATATTTTGCGATAGACTGTTGGCATGTCGTTAATCAAGCTGTCACCGCGTCAGCACTTTCAGATAGGTTTAAAACATATACCTTTGAACGACAAGACGAGCTTGTTGCTCGCCTGGTGCCAAGCGAAACAACCATAAACAGTAGCAATACCATACAGACTTGTGGTAGGTCTCTCGAATGTGAGAGTCTGCCTGGGTAGATACCACCGCAATGTCTATTTCTGTCAAGCAGCTGTATGTAGTCACGGTTGTGTTTCGGTTTGCAGGACATTTTTAGTGTAACTAGTGTAACTTCTCATGTCTCAGGATGGCGAGCGCAGTGGAATACCAAACACTACTTTGTAATTCAATATGTTAGATGTTTCTACTGTTTATCGGTCGTATCGCTTACCATCCGACAAAAGGCAAGCTCGTCTCGTCATTCAAAGCAAAAAAAAAATACGTAGTACCACGTGACACTTCTCTTGTAACTTTGAGATGACATGATTGGCCAATAACAAACCCCTTACCGCGTTGCCGTTGTGATGCGAGGAGTCCGCATCGTGTGGTGGTGTGGAGTGACATCTCGAAGCTGCCACAGCGCCAAGCGTCGGCCAATCGCCAATGTCGGTGAAGTCTGACGCCTGCGGACAAGGAGATATACATTTAATAATTAAGCCAGAGATCTTTTTTTGACACCCTCATTATATGCACTCGTACTAGCATTGCGATTTTAAAGACACATCAGGTGTGTAAATACAGTCAACGAATGACTATTGCCTACATACAGAAGACCTTTTTGCTCGTGAACACACACTCCATGTGTTTATTTTGTGGTAAAGATAATTAACCAGTTTCTTGACCAGGTGTAAGGAGTACAACAAAGCTTGCACCAACAAGGTTACCTGAGCCTCGTTCTCCACTTTCGCCCAGCTCCTGCGCGCGCGCGCTTTTCGCCGCGCTGTCACACCAGCCGTCATTTTGCACTCAAACACTTACACACAATGTACCATTTTCGACACTGTTTTGACACTGGCACTTATAGTTTAGTTAGGCTGTTGTGGATATCATTTTGCAAGTTTCGCTAGAAGTAGTTAACATTTCAATAAGCTTTTGTATCATTAAGTTTTATTATGGTGTTAGAGATTATTTTGAGAATTGAAGCTAGAAGAGTTTAAGGTTTAAATAGGTATGCATCATTCATCTACTTCAAGACGTTATGAATTTCCTGTATTTATGTTATACAACTGAATGATCATGCTTACTGTGGCAGCAGAAAAAAAAATAAGTAACCTGCACAAGTACGACTACTGAATCGCATCACAGCGTGGTAGACAAAGCTAAACCCTACCAAATAGCAAAGCTCAGAAGTGAAACAATTTCCCTAGCAAAATACATCTAACTGATGTCGAGTATATTGCAGCCCAAGTTAAGTAAGGACTAGAGGACCTCCCTCGCCAGTCATAATGCCGGCTTATTTGAATCCTGATATATACATTACACAGGCTGATCCCGAGACGCTCTCACACTCACGCCTTTTTATCCAGTGTCGGCAGAGGCGCAACTGGTGCATTTAACGTGTGTGTTCCATGCCATGTGATAGGGGGCGAGCCTATCGCCATATCGGGCACAAATTCCAGACTCCGGGCTGATACTGAGTAGGAAAATCCAATATTCTCTTCGTAAAACCATCCTCGTACTTCAAGGAATATTATAAAAAAAGAATTAGCGAAATCGGTTCAGCTGCTCTCGAGATTTATTTATTTATTTGAACAGCCAACAAAACATACACCTTACATAGTTTTTTTTTAAGAATTCGGTAAGTAATTTCTGCAGTGCTGTTTCAATTACAGGCTGTCACAGCATGAACATTTTAAATACATAACAATTAACAATTGGCTGCACCATAAGTGCAGTATATTCTAAATATAAGACTGAATACAAAACTAAATTTAGGTTTCAACAAGCGAGTTCAATATTTTCTTTTTGAAGATAGGAAGCGAGTCGTTAAATATGTCAATACAATCAGATTTTTCTACAATTCGGTTATATAATCGGGATAAGCGAGGGACAGGCGAGTGGCTACCAAGGTTAGTTCGGCTGAATCTACAATTAAATAAGGGACGTGGATATCTAGGGATTTTAGTAGGTACATTAAGAGAGAATTTATTGAGAAGAGGTGGACAATCTATATCACCGTTGACTATTTTATACAAAAGCATCAAACTAAGTTGATCACGTCTGTCTTTCAAAGTTTGCATTTCAAAGTATTTAATTTTATCAGTGTAAGTTTTGACATGTTTGGCTGGCCTAAATCTATAAGCTAAATGTCTTAATAACTTTTTTTGTATTCTCTCAATCCGATCACAATGAACTTTATAAACTGGACTCCACACACCACTACAATATTCCAATCTGCTTCTTACATAACTGTTATACAACATTAGGGTAGTAGATTTATTCTTAAATTCTTTACCATTTCTTATAACAAATCCTAGTGATTTATAGGCAACATTCATAAGCATAAGCTTCAACATTCAACTATTCATTTTTATATTATAGATAAGTTACGAAAGGGAATCCTGTTGGAATCGAGTTATATGGACATTTCGCCACTATGGTTTAACACCGTGTGTACGGTCGACATCCAGGCATATACAAACATAATAATAATAATACCAGCCCTGTATTATATACTGTCCCACTGTTGAGCACGAGCCTCCTCTACTACTGATAGATTAGGCATTAGTCCACCACGCTGTAGTGCGGATTGGTAGACTTCACACACCCTCGAAAATTCCTAATAAAGAATTTCTCAGGTATACAGGTTTCCTCACGATGTTTTCCTTCACCGTTAAAGCGAACGATAAATTCACAAAGAATACACACATGATTTTAGAAAAGTCAGAGGTGTGTGCCCTTGCGATTTGAACCTGCGGACATTCGTCTTGGCAGGCCGTTCCACACCCAACTAGGCTATCGCCGCTACCAGTAAGTAAATTCTTTGCAGTATGATAATGCAAGACCGATATTATTACACTGTAGTCAATCAACAACAGACGTGCCACGCTCAAACATTGGGCACTGATCCAATCACTGACCCAAGACAACTCTGCATTAATTCGCATGCTTTGTCCACTATCAAATTCTTATTGCGTTGTGAATGCAGCGGCGAGACGGGAAACTTAATGTTCGACTCCCCGCCGAATTGCAAAACTAGCTTTTTCAGCAAGTACATCGTAGACAATTTGGAGACTTGAGAGGTTTTTTTAATTATTAGTTATTAGATTTTGCTCGTGGCTTCGCCCCCGTGAGACTTTTCCGGGATGAAAGTCCCGCTTTATATTTTAACGGGATAATAAACTTATGCCCTTTCCAGGTTCTTAATCTATTGTGTACTTAGTAAAGAAGTTATGTAATTTATAGTATTAATATAATGAGTACAGTCTAATAATGAGTCTAAAACTAACAACACGTCTGTAGAATACGACACTATCTGCATACCAAATTTCATCGCAATAGGGTACCGGACTCATTTTTGTTCTTTACTATTATCAAATATTTACATAATATAAATTATAACACAGAAGGAATTATTGAAATCCGGTAAAAAATCAACAAGTTATAAAAGTCTTTGAATTTCGGTGTAAGGGGTAATTAACAAGAAACAGAAAAGAGACGAAATACCCACATGTGACGTCATCGGGAATTACGACGCGTGCAAAAGAAAGAGATGAAGCGATATCCCCACATCGCACCCACTTCTGCACGTTACCATATTTTAAATATGAATTGCTCGCTCATTTTTTAACCAATATTTATGCAGTTTTCGCAGCAGTGCTTCTTTTTCGTATTATTAACCATTACATATAGAATAATGTACAAAATCAAGCATAGGCCGGTCCCCTATTCGTTGAGTAGTTTTGGGAGTTTATCGCCTTCAGAAAGACAGGCGCGGCGGAGGAGTACATGCCCGTCCGATACTGCAGCGCTCGATTTTCAGTATCGATTTTAAATATCGCGGCAATGTAACTCCACTGCACCCGATTATTAATGGAGTGGGGTCCAGATAGTTACGAGAGATGATAACCACTCGACAGTCAATACAATTATGCCTACAATTATGCCAGTTACTTACGAGAGATGATTACCCATCAGTCGACACAATTATGCCTGTTGGAATATACACAGGCTGATCCCGGAACGCGACACTCGTGAGCCACTATGGCGGGTTTTAACATCTTGTGTACGGCGGTCGCTATTCGGGCGGATATAAAATATATCCTACCACCAGCAATCAAAGTTACTTCACGAGCATCATTCACCCATAAAGCCACAATCGGCACACACGTAACTTTAACTATGACATTGGGTATCGAACCTGCACCTTTGTCCTGCCAAACCGTTTCGTTCCCAACTACGCCATCGCCACTGTCAATCAATACAATTTATTACTAGCCTTCGATAAATTTCTTATAACTCTTGCGTTTAAACTAGCAACACAATGGACATTCAAACCCAACGGTAAAATAAACTGTGAAATTGCTTCACTAAAACCTGAACCAAATTGTTATATAATGATTTCTTGTGTTTACGCGAATGCTAGACATTGAGATAAAACTAAATTACAATTTTCTCCCGACGTTTCGAAGACATTCATGGTCGTCAAAAGTCAGTTACAATATCTACCTACATATTACAATTGAGTACACAAGTTTTTTTTTGAGCCGTTGACGGTCCAGTCCTAAGATGTTTTTATTACATAGATACGTTGTCCGAGCTCAATACTGGCAAGACGAATGTAAGGTAATTGCCCGACTTGACAGCCAATGAGCGTGCGGCACTAACGTTGTTACGTAACTGTCGATGTATACTTAGTCTGGCCATAAATACTGTTACACTTAATTATAAAAAAATATTACATTTGAATTTCGAATCTGTCATTTTTATACGATTGTTCATTGTGTTTTCTCATTTTGGCGCCAATACATTGTAAAATATTTTGCGATATTAAAATGGTGTGGGGTGATAAAGAGAACCGAATCGCTGTGATAGCATTACACAAAGTAGGTATGGAGCCAAATGCAATTTTTAAAACTCTCCATACACTTGGTATTAGTAAAATGTTTGTGTACCGGGCTATTAATAGGTACAATGAGACCTCCTCTGTTTGTGACAGAAAAGATCTGGCCGTCCACGTAGTGTTCGTACGAAAAAGGTGGTCAAAGCAGTAAGGGAAAGAATTCGAAGAAATCCTGTCCGAAAGCAAAAGATTTTATCTCGGGAAATGAAGATAGCACCTAGAACCATGTCGCGTATTTTAAAAGATGACTTAGGACTTGCAGCCTATAAGAGACGCACTGGCCATTTCTTAACTGATAATTTAAAGAAGAATAGGGTGGTAAAATCGAAACAACTACTGAAGCGGTACGCAAAGGGAGGTCACAGAAAAATTTTGTTTACGGATGAGAAAATTTTTACAATTGAGCAACATTTTAACAAACAAAATGACCGTATTTATGCTCAAAGCTCTAAGGAAGCTTCCCAATTAGTCGACAGAGTGCAACGTGGACATTATCCGACTTCAGTGATGGTTTGGTGGGGTGTTAGCTATGAAGGAGTGACTGAGCCATATTTTTGTGAAAAGGTATCAAAACATCGGCACAAGTGTATCAAGATACCATTCTTGAGAAGGTAGTTAAGCCCCTTAACATCACCATGTTCAATAACCAAGTATGGTCCTTCCAGCAAGACTCGGCGCCGGGTCATAAAGCTCGGTCCACGCAGTCTTGGTTGGAATCGAACGTTTCGGACTTCATCAGAGCTGAAGACTGGCCGTCGTCTAGTCCCGATCTTAATCCGCTGGATTATGATTTGTGGTCAGTTTTAGAGAGTACAGCTTGCTCTAAACGCCATGATAATTTGGAGTCCCTAAAACAATCTATACGATTGGCAGTGAAGAATTTTCCCATGGAAAGAGTGCGTGCTTCTATTGATAACTGGCCTCATCGTTTAAAGGACTGTATTGCAGCCAATGGAGACCACTTCGAATAAGCTTTTTATATTTTTAATTGTTTTATATTTATGTATTAAACTGACACACTGTAAAAGTAATAAATGTTATTTGCAGTTAACAATTTTCTTTTTTCTTTATTACAATATTTATGGCAAGACTAGGTATATATCCTTTTCTAACGAATGTATGCTGCATCTTTTTATTCCCTCATCGAGCCAATTTGTAATTATATGTACAGGTATGTGACTATAGTAAATAGTGCGCCGTTGTTATGTGCCATTTTGTTAGTGTCTGACGCGTCTATTTGTTAAACGTCTTCGGTTTAATCTACGCAGAATGAGCTCGTGTCTTTTGAAAACAGCGATAAAATACCGAAAAATACTTACATTTCAATGGATAACATTCGCGTAAACATAAACAATCATTATTATAGTCAGTTTTGAGCGTTGAGTGAACGAATTTGACTGTAAAACGTCATTTAGACGGATCAATAATTACTGATAACAATAATCATGAGGATTTAATTGCCTGTAGCGTAGTGTGGACTAATATAGACATGGGCGAAATCGCATCAGCGAGGCCTCTATATTTTCGTTCCCAAGAATCCCTTCGTACACCTTATGCTGCCCCTTATTATTTCGTTTTCTCTTATATCCATCCCATGGTTGTCTGTAAGAGATTGCCTTGTGCGATATCACCGCCATTTGTACTATTTTCTCTTTTCTTGTTACATTATTTTTATCCATGGTTTACAATAAAGTTTAATAAATAAATAAATAAATGAAATTACCCAATAAAATTTTCTTTATATCTGGTGGCCTCTGTAGGCCTCATGAGGCCCCTTTAAGTGCGGGGCCCACCTCGCCCATGCCTAGCTACGCCACTGACCATTGCTAACGATATCCGTATTTGAAACATCGTGTCAATGCGGGTAGGAATTTCTTCGCCAGGTAGAAGGCTGGATTCGAATCTGCAACCCTCAAGAAGTCTGTCCATTCCACTCGCACTAGGTGTTATAGAATACTGTCGAAATAACCCAAAAATATGCATCGGTCTAATTTGGTTTCAAAAATAACGTTGAGTTATATTTCCAAATTTCTAAAACTTATTAAAAAAAAAAACAAAAGGCCAATGAATCAAAAAGCATATTCCTAAATAGGTTATTATTTAAATGAATTATCAACGATTATAATACTTTTATAATTATGCAATCAATTGCAATAAATCATTTTATTATCTGTTTACGTCAAGTCATGGACATAAAGATGTCGTTTACGCGATTCGAATTTCAAAAAAATAAAAAAAAAACACGCTGACGCGTTGCCAACCGCGCACAACGTGTGCCCGCGTGGCGACAAATCAATCGATATAATGTCACATAACCTCAAAAATGTAACCACGTTGCGTTTTGCGCGCCCGCACCGGTATACCCGTCTCACTCGCTCTATAAAACAACGCATCTCGCGTCCTTGTCGCGTCGCTGCACCGCTCAACCGACGCGTAATCAGATATCTGCGTTTTTTTCTTTCTATCATTCACTGACTCGCTCTAACGCGCGCTATTTACATACATCCATCTCGCTCGCACGAACAGTCCCGTTCACCGAGGCGTCAAGGCCACACGATTATTAATATTGTTAGTTAGTTCCAATCACATGACATTTTTGAACAAAGAATACAATTAAAAATCCATAAATATTCGAATTCGCCTAGTGATGGGCGTGCGACGTTCCAAATTCGAATTCGAACGTTTTGAAAGCGAACGCGAACGTTGAACTACGTCCGCACAGTTATGTCCAATTATGTAACGCGATTACAAAATTATCGTTTCAATAGATATAGGTTATGAGAGTGAAATGTTCTCCACGTGAATGATAATGCTTTGAATAAATAACGTAAAAACGTGTTGACTTTGTTGACGTAAATTTTCTTCATTTTGCCGTGTACAAGGAAAGAATATACACCAGAGTTTGTGAAAATAATTATAAATTCGAAGCGTCGCGGGCTAATAACCGGACGAGAAACGAAAGGTCGCTTGTTCGTATCGGTTTTTATATCGTGTTTCTTGACGTTTAAATATAATACGATGTTGAAGAAACTATGATTAATCTTGTGCATTTTGACTGGATTTTAAATCGATCACATAATAGCTATTGCTTTTCTGTTTTTAGACTAAAATTTAACAGAGTATAGGTATTTTCAAATCATAGGTAGCAGGAATCTGTTGGATGCAAGCTACTTTTAACTGATCTACAAACCTTTTGGAGAGGCGTACGTTCACTAATTGACTTCCAAAGGCTAAAGAATTTTGTACTTAAGCTTACACTGGTTATCTAAGATTATCAAATCAAACATCATCCTTCGGCACAGTTTTGCAAAGTCAAGTTTGACTCTTGTAGCGTATAAATCTCAGCATAAATGTGTTTTCTCCCTTTAACTTTACACAGCGCAGTACATTGACCGCGATCTCGCCCACTTACACGCGGTCAAGTAAATGATACTATGATAAAACCCCTTTTCCATTGCTTCATTTATTTCCTTCACGAATGTCATTGTTTTCTCTATTATTCATCAGTCTTACTTATAAACTTCTTTTAGCGTTAAGAATTGCTTAAATAGCTGTAAAAAAACATCGCCGGTTTCTTAGTTTTAAGCCTTAAGAGGCAAGATGGCGGGTTTTCACTTATACTGATCAAGTAAATTTGTGTTTTAACTAAACATAGATTGGCGAAATTTTTATAAGTAAGTGCATATGTTTGATGCTTGCACTAGGTAAGATGCAATACATTTGTTCACGTATATTCGTTTACAGCTAATTCTTGACAATTATTATTGGAATCGATCAACAATACTTCGGCTAATATCGACGTTGCATTATTTCAAGTGAAGTGTATGAAGAAAAGGGTCCTTTAAACATTTTCATTACCCAAAACCTTAGCAGTGTTAAAATTAAAACCTTAACAACGAGTTTTTGATGCTATTATTACTCTGATTACAGCCTCCTTGGTGTAGTTGTTTTGCGTGCACGATATGATTAATGGGCAGTGTTGCAGCCATAATATGAATAAAAACTTTTTAAATCGAAACTGACGTACTGGCTGCTTGTCATCGAATTACGAAATATATTATTATATAAAAATGGAATATAAAAAATGATTGTCATTCTCTTTAATAAAATCTATGTCATGATTGTATCTCCTAAAATTATTTATTATTTACACATAAAACTATTAGATTAAACCGAAGCTTAAACATGGTCCATGTCGAGCCGGATAAATAAGGAATCAGAATAATATAATATTGGACGGTGGAGTAACGCTATTTTATTAATTATTTTTACCCAGCACTCTCGATTAATATGTACTGAGGTAATGGTAAGCTGACCTATTATTGTTAACATTGTAAAAGGTTAGTGTTATTTCAAGAGTTGTTACTTACCACCATAATATTGTAATTACTAACTATAGTTTTATGTGTTTTAATTATAATTTACTTATGTAAAGTTGCAGGACTGCAGCACTCGTCTCCTAAAATGACCGACATCAAAGTTCTTCGGCGGAAACGAGGCAGCTGTAAAGCTCGATTAACAATTTTGCGACCTACTTATCCCAGTTGACGGATTCGGAACTGAACCCCGACCAGGTATTGGAGTTACAATTGCGCGTCGATAGGTTAGGAGAATTGTTTGACCAATTTAATGATATTCAAACTCAGCTTGAATGTTTATCTGATAACTTAGATGAAGAATTAATTGAAAGATCTGCTTTTGAATCGGAATACTATGCACGATTTGCCCAGGCAAAGAATAGGCTAACTGTTACGAAAGCGGATGAAGATGATTTCAAAACAACAAACAGTAGTTCAAAGCGTAAGGTCGCCCAATTGCCCACTATCAATTTACCAATATTTTCAGGTTCATATGAAAATTGGCTCGCATTTCGGGATACTTTCATTAGTTTAATCCACAAAGATGACGACATCGACGAAATTAATAAATTTCATTATTTAAAGACATCATTGGAGGGTCAGCTGCTGATGTTATCCAATCAGTGGATTTTAGTGCTGAAAATTACTCACTGGCGTGGGATCTTATATGTGGTAGGTTTGACAACAAACGTTTGTAGCTTCAAAACCATGTTTCGGCAATTATTGACCTCGATCCACTAATGAAAGAGTCATCAAACAATTTGAAATCTATGATAGACCAAATTATTAAACATATTCGAGCTTGTGAGAAATTAGGCGAACCTGTTAATAGCTGGGACACATTGTTAATTCATTTATTTAGTCACAAATTAGATGCAAGGACATTTCGTGAGTGGGAAGTGTATAAAAGCGACTTGACAAATCTAAGTCCATTCTTATTAAGCAGTTTATGGAGTTTATGCAAGAACGTGCAGACTTTATTGAGACATTAGAACGCGCTCAGCTTTCTAAAACTAAAAACACCTGACATTCCGACAAAGCATAATGCGAAACTTAAGTCTATGGTGTCTTTGAGCGATAATATTAACTCATCATCTCATAAGTTTTCTTTGTCCGGAATGTAATGGAGATCATTACCTTAGTACTTGTCCACAATTTCTAGCATTGAGCATTGACGAGAGAATGTCAGTTTTGCCTAAATATAAAGTTTGTTATAACTGTTTTCATCGCGGGCACTATCCTAAAAATTGCAAACGATCAGGGTGTAAAGTTTGCAATTATAAACATCATACGCTGATTCATAACACGAATTATAAGTCAAAACATATTAACAATAAATCAAAGCATCGCTCGATTGGTAGTGAACGATCCGAAGTGTCCCCATCCGCGGGCGCCGAGGACTGTGCTGTCACCCCTAACGCTCACTCAGTTGCACTGTCGGCAAATCTTACTGCACATTCGCATACAAGCAACTTGCCCGACATTCTTCTGTCGACTGCTTTAATCAGATGTTACGATAATAATAATAAAGAACACATTGCACGTGCTCTTCTTGACTCAGGCAGTTCGTCGTGTATAATGTCAGAAAAACTGTTTAAGCAATTAAATATACCATCTAAATATACTAATAAATCTATACAAGGCATTAATAATTTACTGTCACAAGTAGAGAAATTGTGTCGTGTTCGTATTAAGTCACTATGCGAATCTTATTGTGATAATTTATTATGTTTGGTTTTGCCGACAATTACCGATAATGTGCCTCATAGGCAGATGCATTTAAATATACCAACAGATATACCTTTAGCTGATCCGTATTATCACACTCCAGCACCGATAGACATGATATTAGGAGCTGATGTATTCTGGAATTTACTAGGATCAGAAAGAATCGTATTAGGGAATCACCAGCCTATTTTATTTGAAACTAGACTTGGTTGGGTAGTCAGTGGCCCAATTAATACCGGTTTAGCTAATAAGTTTAATCAACCTGTCAAATGCAATTTTGTAACCATTGCTAATGACAAATCTTCACAATTAGATAACTTACAAACTCAATTATCGCTGTTTTGGCAAATAGAAGAAATAAGCCAGCATGAGTCATCCACTTATTCAGTTGAAGAAGCACTTTGTGAAGAACATTTTGTTAAGAATACGACACGTTTAGAAAACGGTCGGTTCTGCGTTAGAATTCCGCTGAAAGTATCTTCTGATACTTTAGGTGATTCATTTCATCGTGCAAAACGATGCTTTTTAGCCATAGAGCGTAGAAATAGGAAAAATCCATCACTCGACAAAATGTACAAAGACTTTGTCAGAGTATATTTCTTTAGGACACATGTCGGAGTGTCAAGTTGAAGAAGATAACGTGTCATATTTTATACCGCATCATGGCGTACTACGAGAAAGTAGTACTACCACGAAACTACGCGTAGTATTTAACGCTAGTGCTCCTACCACATCAGGGATTTCTTTAAACCAAATACAGATGGTGGGGCCTACCGTTCAAGACGATTTAACATCGATACTTCTCAGATTTAGGATGTACAAATATGTACTTTCGGCAGACGTAGAAAAGATGTATAGACAAATGTCAATACATCCATTAGATAGGCATCTGTTAAAAATAATTTGGCGTGATGATGAAGCTAGTTCTTTCAAGGTTTACAATTTAAATACCGTAACATATGGTACGGCGAGTGCTCCATTTCTCGCAACAAGATGCCTCAAACAAGTTGGGCTTGAATGTAAAGATCCGCGGGTTGCAGAAATCATTCAACATGATTTTTATGTCGATGACCTTTTGACCGGTGCAGATCAACTTGATGAAGCTTATATGTTGCGTGATCAGGTAACTAATGCTCTTGCTTCCGCTTGCATGCCGTTAAGGAAGTGGAAGTCTAACGAACCTGCCTTAGTTTCGACCCAGTCTGGCCAGTCACTGCCTAGTCTAAATATAGAGGGTGACATGATAAATAAGACTTTAGGTCTTAGCTGGCAAACGCAAACAGATACGTTATGCTTTCCTATTAACGTCCCTGAGAAGGTCGAAAATACAAAACGTGACATTTTATCAGTTATTGCGCGAATATTTGATCCTTTAGGTTTATTATCGCCTTGTGTCATTCGTATGAAAATGTTACTTCAAAAGCTATGGCTTGAAAAACTTACATGGGATGAACGGTTGTCCACTGAGGTCATTGCCGCTTGGACGTCATTGATCAAAGCCTTACCAGCACTTAATGATTTGACGATCTCGCCGTGTTGTTATTGATGCGTATAAGCACATGGAATTTCATATTTTTACCGATGCGTCAGAACGCGCTTATGGTGCTTGTTTATATGTGCGTAGTATCAATGCGAAAGGTGAAGTCGATGTCCGTCTTTTAATGGCCAAGAGTCGCGTTAGTCCGATCAAATGTCTGACTATACCGAGGCTAGAGCTTTGCGCTGCCGTGATTGGCGCTCGTTTATATAAAAAAGTTACTATGTCACTTCGAACTCAAGCATCGAATGTAGTTTTTTGGACCGATTCCATGGTAGTATTAGGTTAGCTAAAAATGCTTCCTATAAAATTAAATACTTTTGTTCGTAACCGCATCTCAGAAATTTTAGACACAACTAGTTTGTGTACGTGGAGACATGTTTCCACACATGATAATCCTGCGGATTTCATCTCACGAGGGGTTGAAGCTACCACTATGCACTCATTGGATTTGTGGTGGTCTGGTCCTTCTTTCTTACGAAAAGACAGCATGTCATGGCCTTTCATTGAAGAAACTTTACACGCTTTACCCGAACTCAAATCACATGTTTGTTTTCATAACATTTATAACGACAAACATTTTGACAACGGTTTGATTAATTTTGAGCGTTTTTCAAATTTTATAAGGTTACAACGAGCGGTTTGTTTTATGTTTCGATTCATTAAAAGGTGTAAGGGCCAGTCAATTAATAGTGAATATTTATCCGCTCACGAACTGCAGGATTCACTCAATTTAATTATTATTCAATCACAAAAGGAATCATTTTATGAATATGATTTATTATTAAATAATCAAAAATTACCTCATAAAAATCGACTTCTTAAGTTTAATGTTTTCTGGATGAAAATAAAATCATCCGTTTAGGAGGTAGATTGCATCATTCAGAATATTCTTTTGAGAAAAACATCCAATTTTATTACAGTCCACTCATCATTTTACAAAACTTTTATTTAAATATGAGCATCGAAAATTAATGCATGCAGGTCCCCAATTATTATTGGCTACAATAAGAGAAACTTACTGGCCTTTGGGTGGTCGCAACTTAGCCAGATTATGCTATCGTCAGTGCGTTCGCTGTCAACGTTTTAAGGGACAAGTTGTTCAAACACAAATGGGCAATTTGCCATCAAACAGATTGTCACCAGCTGACTTTCCTTTTCAAAGTGTAGGCGTTGACTACGCGGGTCCCATAACATCGGTTAATCGTCAAGGTCGTGGATGTAAACTAATGAAAGTTTACATTGTAATTTTTGTGTGCTTTACGACTAAAGCCATACATTTAGAATTAGTGGGCGATTTAACGAGCAGCAACTACTTACAGGCTTTGCGTAGGTTTATGTCCCGAAGAGGAAAGCCTCTTCATATTTATTCAGACAATGGGACATCATTTGTAGGAGCCTATAATGATCTCTACATTCCTTAAGCGCAATTGTAACTCCTTAGCTGAAGATGCGGCTCATGATGGAATCAATTTCCACTTTATTCCTGCCTACGCCCCACATTTTGGTGGTCTTTGGGAGGCGGGTGTTAAATCCACTAAACATCATTTAGTTAGAGTGCTGGGCAATTGTCACTTAACTTATGAGGAGCTAAACTCCACCTTAATCCAAATAGAGGCAGTTTTAAATTCTCGACCGCTCACTCCGCTGTCATCAGACGCTGAAGATTTGCTGCCGCTTACTCCAGGACATTTTTTAATCGGAAGACCAGTTACTTCACTACCTGTTCAAAACTTGCGGGACTGCTCTTATGACCACCTGACTCGGCATCAAAGGATCGAGCAACTCAGGCAACATTTCTGGGTGAGATGGTGCAAAGAGTACATTTCAGAACTTCAGAAAGAGTCAAATGGCAGAGTGGCAAAGATTATCATTTAAAATCGACGCCCTTGTCATCATCAAGGACGACAATTTACCACCAATTAAATGGAAGATGGGCCGAATCATAGCACTACACCCTGGTACTGATAATATCTGCAGGGTGGCTGACATACGGACTGCAGGTAGCGTAATAAGAAGAGCTGTCTCGAAGATTTGTCCCCTCCTCTAAAGAAACTTCGGGGTTGAAAGCAAGCTTTCAACGGCTGGGGGCAGTGTTGCAGCCATAATATGAATAAAAACTTTTTAAATCGAAACTGACGTACTGGCTGCTTGTCATCGAATTACGAAATATATTATTATATAAAAATGGAATATAAAAAATGATTGTCATTCTCTTTAATAAAATCTATGTCATGATTGTATCTCCTAAAATTATTTATTATTTTACACATAAAACTATTAGATTAAACCGAAGCTTAAACAGGCAGAGGCAAGATCTCCAATCCCGAGTCGGTCAAACTGATAGTTTGCGACTCTGGTATCTAGAATTATGCCCAGTAAATGGCTATAGGGTCACCTCCTGGGCTCCTGTTACAGGGACCGCACATACCTGGCGAAATATGACTATTATACCACTGTTCATAATTTTGTCTCCCGCTTTACTATGGAGGGAAGTGGACAATTAATATTTCCAACTCCTACCTATACTTCTAATTGATTAGTTTCGTTGCGGGATAAGGACAATTTAGTTTTAGACTCGGCGAGCTTCCGTGTCATACAATGCCACTGCTGATCCAGGCTTACAGGAGTTGTAGTGGTGGGTGTGAGGGCGGGAAAGTCTCTGTTATACCACTGTCTACCCCTGATAACGAGAAAAGGCGTATTACCCTGGCTCTTGGACATGCATACTCTTTAACTTCTGTGTTTACCATCAATCAAAACATCATACCTCAATCAACAGGCTTCACTCCGAGAAACCTGTAGAGACACCAGGAAGATCCTGCGCTTCTGGACGGAGTTAGGCTGGCTTGCTTTGTAGCCGGCATGCACGTGGCAACGGCCCGACTATTTTACAGGCTAAGTACGGAAAAAGGAGCCCATAACCATGAATCTCAATCAAAATTTCGATCTAAACTAGACGAAATCACGGCAGACGCGAGATAAGTCCGAAGACGTTTCGTGATATAACAAGGCGGGTGTAGCGGTGCGGGGAGACGACACCGAAGGTCATCGATTGCGCAACATACGATTTACATGCTAACAACGCACGCCGTGACGTACTCAATGGCTACGTATGCGAATTGAGATGATACCTTGTATGGAGTATGTACGGAAATGATGTATGCCGATTTGTGCTGGTAGAATTAGTCCGGATAGCGGCCGTACAAAGTGCGGCTGGCTATCCCCCATGACATTGCTAATCCATCGAAGTAATACTAATTTTTGGATTTTCTCGCGGTTAATACTTTAGTTTTCCCCCGACGCTACGAAGACTTTGCTGCCTTTATCATCACATGGCGGACTCAGGTGTAGGTCGTCCGAAAAGTCAACGTTACAATATCTACCATCATTTTACAATTATACCATGAAGGCTGCAAAGTTTAGAGACGTCGGGAGCAAATTTAAATGTAAAATCGCTATAAAATCTAACAACTATGTCGTAGCGTTTAGAAGGCTAAAATTCGCGTTAACGCAAGAAATCATATTACTAGTGCATTATTACTCAACATGCGAACCGCTGAACTCATATTAGTGGCCCAACTGACTTCAAACATGATCATTAAAGTTTTCTCGACAACAGATGAGCTGTGTGCTTACTCCATAATAAAATTATTAAGTTTTTTTATTTATTTATTACACTTTATGTACTAAGAGTTTAAAGGACTTAATGCCGAAGGCACTTTCTGCCAGTCAACCTTAAGGTGGTGCAGAGACTGAAGAAGGTAGGTGCACACAATGAGAGATACTTACTCACATACATAAATAATATAAAACATGTATAATATTAACTGAAATTATAGGAGAGATTCTGCCAAACTATCAAGGAGTAGCTTCCGAACTCTCATTTTGAAACCAAGTCCTATAGTGATGGATCTTACTTCGAAAGGCGCGTTCCATTGAATAATTGACTGGACATAGAAACAAGAGTGGATAAAGTCAGATTTATGTGAAGGACAATAAAGGTTAATCGTAAATACATTTTAAAAACATTAAATTTTTATTACATTTCAAATACTTAAGTAGGTCAATGAATTCACGTCGCCCCAGGCATCTTGGCAAGTCTTTGCCCATATACAAAGATCGAGTTCGGCTAATAGTCCACGGGCGATAAGCTTACCATCAGACCTGCCACTCCTCTACCTACTAAGGCAATAACTGCACTAAACAATAATTAAAAAAAACATATTTTTTATCTGTATTGCCTGCTCTTTGGTTATAACTGCCTTCCGAAGTAATACATACACACATTACGCATTTATCCTTGAAGTATGCAGAGGCGCAACCAGAGCACTCACTCGCCAAGTGTGTTCCGTCCCATGATAGGGGGGGAGCCTATCGCCATATCGGGCACAAATTCCAGACTCAGGGCTGATACTGAGCAAAAGAACCCAAATATCACTGCCCGACCCGGGATTCGAACCCAGGACCACAGAGCGCTGCCGTACCGCGCAAGCAGTACAACTACGCCACCAAGACAGTCTAGTTACAAACTAATGGTAGAGTTAATATTAACCAAATCTAAATAATGTACAACATTTTATAGGTTCAAATAAATTATTTATTTTCAATAAAAAAGGCGAACGCGAAACGCTTCGAATGTAATTCGCACTTCGCGAATACGATCGCACTAGTGACATCATTAATATGTAAGTCAGTGTGCGAAGATGACACACTGTTCTCACTTCACGTTATCACAACAATGGCGGAAGAGCACGCGTTACGTCACTAGTGTTATGATAATTAATATCGACATGTTTATCTTGAGAGTTTGCCAAGTATAGTTTATCGATATGGCTGGTTTAGATTTTATGCATACTTTGATTCGTATGGTTGTAGATTCGATTTCCTGATCGAGTAACAATGTTTTGTATTTCCAAATAATTAAACATCATTAATAGAGTCCTATATGCTCAACACTTAAGTAGGGAAAATCAAATTTGTATACGTTACTGTGATCAGAATTTATGGCGGATGTGATATCGACGGTTGAAAAGCTAAATGAATTAAGCGACATATTTTTCGAAAAATTTGAAATAAGTTAAAAAAAAAAAAACAGAAAAAAGTGCTGGTTTTAAATATGTATGAAACTTAGTGCTGCAAAAAACGTCGCTTAAGATAATTAGCCTTTCAACCGTCGATATGGTCTTAGACTCTCCAATCACCACCTATCACATCATGGGACGGTTAAAAACGTACTGTGATTACATTAGTTGCACCTAATTTGGAGGATAATATGCGCATGTGTTTTTACTCCAATTTAGTTCTCTCACAAAACAAAATCTCGAAATACATTTACACACTTTACTGGTTAGTCTCTCATATATGAGAGTCCGCCTGGGTAGGTACCCCCACAATGTCTATTTCTGTCAAGCAGCATTGTGTAATTACTGTTCTGTTCCGGTTTAAAGGACATTGTAGCCAGTGTAACTACAGGACATAATAAGACTTAACAACTCACGTCTCAGGTTGGCGAGCGCTGAATACCAAACAATACTTTGTAATTCAAGGTGTTGCGTGTTTCTACTGTTTATGGGCGGTCGTGTCGCTTATTATCAACAAATGGAAAGCTCGTCTCGTCATTCAAAGCAATAAAAAAAATGTGCAGGTATTTTCATCCCAATGTAAATTTCTTTCATAAAACAAAATTTCGACACAAATTTACCGGAAATCGAACTCAAATACTCACGACTGAAAAGACCAATGGACCGACAAAGACGCTATCACTTACCGGTTACCACATTAACGTCTATTAAATAACAAATTCCAATGAACGTTATTAAAAATATATTACGATATATTAATATATGTTGCACATAAAAATTCTTTTAACTCAAGGTGAGGTAAAAGTGAAATATTATTAATTAGTGGGCTCGGCAAACGTTCTCCTGCCTCAGGCCGCATTTTATGTACACTATCTTCCTTATTTTATGTCTCAATAGCGCCACCTATATTCCAGACAGGAACTAATTTGACCCGTAAAAAAAAATCATTGATGTCGGTTAGGTCATTTCGGAAGTTAGCGTATACAAGTAAATATTTTAGTATAAAATACAAACTTTTCCCGTTGATTAATCAAAATTATTTATTACATACTTTGTATTGATACGTCAAGACTGTATTACTATTTTGTTTGTTTTAAAAAAATATTTTTCCTCTCGCCTAAATTACAAATTTATTACAATAAAATAAATATTAAACCTCTCCACGATTTAAATCAAAACTCAAAAGAGATGCAATATTTCAATTTAATTTGCATTCCTCATGAATCATTGACACAACACGCATTACCCAATACCACAGCATCATAATTATGAATCTCTAAATGTTAATATTTAACTATCACTGTGTTTTTCTTATACAAAATTGACAAACACTTAGCGAAAGGATGATGCAATGTTTAAAAGTTCATTCATCGTTCGTTTCGTCATTTATTACCGACTATTGAAATAATATCTATCTACATGTATCATAATTTAAATTTAACAATAAGATGTGTGGTGTGGTAATGCTATTTAAATAAATAAAAAAAACCTAAGCGACAATCAGTACATCAGTATGAGGCGATTTCGAGTTTAGATTTTTGTAGGAAAATTCTTGATAAACTATTTACTTTGTATAAATAAAGTATAATAAATATAACAATTATCCTTCAGATACAAAATCTAGATCAAACGACACAGAAAACTCTGTCATTTTGAAATTAATACATAACTAATTTTCGGTGTATTTGTCGCTTAGATATGATTGCATTTGAAAATTTATTTTATAATAACTGATCTATATATTTGTTATTATATTATTTACGGACTGCCTCGGTGGCGTAGTTGTATTATGACTGGAACTCAGGCCTTGGGTTCGACCCACGTGTCGGGCAAAGTGACATTTAACTTTTCTACTCATTATCAGCCCGGAGTCTGGAATTTGTGCTCGATATGACTACATGCTCAACCTATCACATCATGGGACGGAGTACACTGCGAAAGTTGAACGCAGCAGTTGCGTCTCTGCCTGCCCCTTTGGGGGATAAAACGCGTGCATATATGGATTATAGATAGCTTTATTGTACACCAAAAAAAAATACTTAATTATTGAAAGTATTAGAGCTTAGAGGCTGTTGTTTCAACAATGCTAGCTCGATGCAATTTCTCACAGACATACATATGTATATGATAGATAGCGAAAAATAGCAGTTTACATGTAAGCTTTTAAAAAAATCACATAATCCAAAGCAAAATCCACCTTTAATACATCTCAAAGAGTACATTTTATAATACCACCAGTTATTTAAAATACAGTGTGAAACACTTTCTTAAACAATACATGATACAATACAAATTGACGAACAAAAGATTGCAAGTTAAACATTACGTTCAATACTTGTTTTCGATTTCCTGCACAGTCCATTGTAAATTGTAATTGTGTGGAAAAATATTATGATATTACCCACACAAGCGATAACGTAGTTGAGAATGGTGCGGACTGGCGAGACGATGGTTCGCAGGTTCAAATCCCAAGGGCACACACCTCTGACTTTTCTAAAGTTATGTGTGTATTCTTTGTGAATTATCGCTTGTTTTAACGGTGAAGGAAAACATAGTGAGGAAACCTGCATACCTTTGGAGTTCTCTATAGGAATTTTGAGGGTGTGTGAAGTATTGAATATTCAAAGTTCCTTATGTATTATGACTGCCTTTGTGACTTCGATGTAGTACTTGAGGTTTCGAGTTCGAAGCCCTGAACGGGCAGTAATGATTTTTCTAATCTGTATCAGCCTGAAGTCAGTAATTTGTGCCATGTGGTGCTAGGCTCGCCTCCTAGTGGACTAGTTGCGACTCTGCCTAGCCCTTCGGGGTTAAAAGGTGTTAATTATTCCGTCAAATGTCCGTCCCGGCAGGCAGCGGTTTGGCTGTACTTCTAGCATTGCTATAGTCCATGATGCTGCTTATCATTAGGCGGATTGCTTGCTCACATACTTATGTAAGGCAATATAATTAAAAAAAAAATGCTTGTTAACCCAGTCGAATTGAGAAGATCCTCCTTTTGAAGTTGATTAAAAAGACAGATTACATAATGAGACCCTCTCGCCCTCACACCCACCACTACAACTCCTGTAAGGATCAGCAGTGGCATTGTATGACACCGAGCGGTGAAGCTCGCCGAGTCTCAGGGAACACTAATATGTCATTATCCCGTAACGAAATTAATCAAATAGAAAGATAGGGAGGAGTTGGTAATATTATTTGTCAACTTCCCACCCATAGCAAGACACACACACAGATTACATAATAGAAAATAATCCGACAGACACACCTCTCAGAATCCTCTTTTTAGCACCGAAATAGCCACGGGTCCGGTTTGAAAGGCCAAGGTCGGCAGGCTATCTACATCGTTCGTCAGCGTGTCACTGTGTTAATAACTGTTTTTGAGCCTGCGAGTGTTCACGTAACAGATACATGTGTTATATCTCTATTTAAAATAATCATCTTATCGTTTTCACTCGCGTTCTTTCACGTTTCATTACTTTCCTATCTCATCTCTTTACTAACTTATTTTTTCACGTTCCTTCACGTATCATTTCTTTCCTATCTCATCTGTTCACGGTCTTATTCCGTCGCGTTCCTTCACGTATCATTCCTTGCCTATCTCATCTCTTCACGGTCTTATTCCGTCGCGTTTCTTCACATTTCATTCCTTTCCTATCTCATCCCTTTACCATCTTATTTCTTATCATCTAATTATCATAGCTTCTCTCCGCGTTCTTTTCAATCAAATTCCTTCCCATATCTTCCCATTACAATTTTAATCCTTCCTATCTCATTTTTTTCTATTTTATTCCATCTCATTCTATCTAATGGAACATTTGACCGACCCACACCATATCATGCAGTATCTGGATATCACCTCCTCTATCACTTTTGAAACTAGCCATATCATCATTACTGACGTGTTGGACACCCAGCAAGTCTCAAAAGACTTGCTGCTTTAAGGCCTATACTCTTCACATTACTTAACGCTCGATTTAAATGAAGGATTGGAATTTCTAACATCGGATCATTATCATCAGTCTATATCTTTGTCCACTACTGGACATAGACCTTGACCGATATGCGCTATTTTACCCGCCATTTCTTTTATATCACCGGATAGATTGTTAAAATAAACCAATGAAAATAACACATCTGTAAGCATCTGACGTTAATCTTTGCTGACGATTCGAAGACAGGTTTGTTTCTAGATATTGATCGTTTCAATTGCAAGCCCAGTAAGGGTTGAATACGGCGAGACCTCCAATCATTACATGACATCTGTATCATCCACGTGGCCTGTGTTCGTAAATAAATGATCAACAACTTGATCGTCTAATCAATTGTATCAAGTAGGAGATGTCACTAAAGCCTCATTAAGATCAATTATTGCTAGCAATATCCGTACGCAATTATTAAACCCCGGAATAAGCTTGGTAATTTGATGACTTATAGGAACGTTGCGAATCCGCTATTCCATCTAAATAATTACTTCCTTTACATAGCATTGACCCAAAAAACACTTCAAGCCTTTATCTCCGAAGGGGTAGACAGAGCTGCTACCAGTGCATCCACTGGGCGTGACTATCCCAATATAGGGTACGAAGTCCACACCCCGAGCCGTTACTGAGCAGAAAAACCCAATATCACTTTGCCCGACTCGGGATTCAAACCCGGGACCTCTAGCGGAACCTCGTCCCCCCCTCACCCGATGCGAACAAAATGTAACTTAGTATTATGCGAAATTGTAACCCCTAATAGAGAAACATAAAAAAAAACGGGACCTCAGAGCTATGTCGCACCGAGCCCGCAATAAAACCACGCGACCAAGACGCTCCAATCGACTCAATGTCCCACAATCCATCGAATATGCATATATATATTCAATCGACGCGTCCGTCCGTTCACGAAACACTTTTAATTTTATTCTCCGTCTGATTACGGAAGTGTTGCGCGAAAGTTTTTCGACCTGTTGCATATTTATAGCTGTTTCGTGTTGTAACGTCGAGTTGTTTGTAATGGAGACCGGATTATATGCAATTTAAATATCCCGAAATATGCATGAAACGAGCGGCGATAGTCTAGTTGGGTGTGGAACGGACTGCCGAGACGAATGTTCGAAGGTTCAAATTCCAAACCCTGTATTATATACTGTCCCACTGCTAGGCACGGGCCTCCTCTACTACTGAAAGAAATTAGGCCTTAGTCCACCACGCTGGCCTAGTGCGGATTGGTAGACTTCACACACCCTCAAAATTCCTATAGAGAACTTCTCAGATATGCAGGTTTCCTCACGATGTTTTCCTTCACCGTTAAGCTAACGATACACACTTCGAAAAGTCAGAGTTGGGTTTGAACCTGCGGCCCTTCGTCTCGACAGTCCGCTCCACTCCCAACTAGGCCATCGTATGTGACAATAAAAAAATCTATCAAGATCGAACCCACGACATATCGTTTCAGCGTCGCCTCATCCATTGCGCCATCTCGTGTCACCTTTACATAACACTGAGGTCTATAATTTAACTATGACCCTTGTGACCTACGTGGTAGATCCTCATAACGCTTGGCAGAATGTTAATGATATTCAAAATGCCGACCGTCACTACAGCGTGGAGGCACAACCTAAACCATCCCCTCCAAGACAATCCTTGTGCGCTTGGTCTCCACACCTCATGCTCCCACAGGGGGACATTTGCCGCGGCCCTAGGCACACAGTTAAGTGTGGATACCTCATGGTTGACACATTGAGGCGTATAAAGGATCGCTAACAGTTACTAGCCTTCTCCCCTAGTCCTATCCAAAGAGGTTTCCTTATTCTTCCCCCACACTTCCTTCCCAGCTATCCCCTCCCAACTTTCCTCCAGGCCCCTGCTATCGCTAGGGTCATTCCAGTATCCCATTTGCAGGTTTCCCCCCGGTGTTGACTACGGGACCCGATATACAAAAACTAAACCCTCAGTAGAGGAAGTCCACGCTCGACAGTGGGCATGTATAAAGCTTGTATTATTATTATTTAGGAAATACCGATACGCCTCCATATCCCCAGATGGGTACCACAAATATCAGGCTTGTTCACAGAAATAGACAATTCAGGTGGTACCTAGTTCCTTTTTTATTTATATGGGCACAGGAAAATGATCCCATTGCACTTGATGATAAGGTGCAAATTCCATCGACACTCCTCAACAGTCGACATAATGACCAGTTTGTCAGACTTGATCGCAGAAATAGACAATTCAATTAGTACCTAGTTCCTTTTTATTTTTCATACCGGCACAGCAAAATGATCCCATTGGACCTGATGGTAAGGCACAATTAATATTTCGAACTCCTCCCTATCTTTCTATTTGATTAATTTCGTTGCGGGATAATGACATTAGTTTTCCCTGAGACTCGCCGAGCTTCAGTACTCGGTGTCATACAATGTCACTGCTGATCCTGGCTTACAGGAGTTGTAGTGGTGGGTGTGAGGGCGGGAAAGTCTCGGCACAGTAAAATGATCCCATTGCATCTGATGGTAAGGTGCAGAGTCCATCAACACTCCTCGACAGTCGACACAACGATCAGTTTGAAGCCGAATACACCAATATTACAGAGACGCAAAACATCTGATCACAAAATTCACAGCAAAATGATCCCCACCTGATGGTAATAAGGTGCAGATTCTATCGACTGACGAGAGATTATCTCTCTCCAGTCAACATAATGACCTTTTAGAAGCCGAATACAATATTACAGAGACACAAAACATCATCATCATCATCAGCCTACAACTGTCCACTGCTGAACATAGGCCTCTCCTACAGCGCGCCACGTTGCTCGGTCCTCCGCTCTCCTGACCGATTTCTACTGATCAGAAAATTTCCGAATCAGTCCTGCAGCCGATCAAACGAAACACATTAACCATGTCACAATCTCTCACACTCGACATAAATTAATAACATAATCCAGTTTATAAGCATTAATAATAAAGTTCCAAATGTCAGTCCGTGTTTCACTTTTTTCTATATAAACACCTGACTGACCGGTGGCCATTTTGTAAACAGGTTTTTCGGTTGTGTGCGCGCGCGCATGCTAATGTGTAGAGCGGTTTGTTCAAATTGGTTGGTAGTGGAAAATGTACAAATTTTTTTATTAAAATAATAAATTATAGTTGTAAATTAAAAAAAAAAACAACAGGGTTGCCTATGTTTAAATTTTCACAGCAATTGTAATATTATAATCATTTTGTATTATTTCAAAATTCTGTATAAACATACATATGATAACGCTTTTCCTCTTCAGTGCTAGGCAGAGTTAACACCCAATCCGCCAGCTATGGTACATGCACATCGTTATCACAAAACCGCAAAAACGACGATACAAAATTCATTATTAATTTAACCAAACATTTGATCAAACATTGCTGTTGGCATGCGGTATAGTGCGAGCGAGACGGCAACATGCTAATATAATTTGTTCTGGCAGCGAGTATGTACACGTTTTGGTGAGTTAATTGCATGTGTTGTGGGCAGGGTTGGCAGAATAAAAAGTAGTTTATTGTAAAATATTACTGAAATTATGTTTTAGATGGCTCCTAAGTAAACTATCGTATCTATAAAACTGTGATTTTCACTATTTAAAGTTTTGGTTATTTATGTACTGTTTACTAACAAACACATTAAAAAATCCCTTTTTTTAGTGGATTTGGAACTGAGTTAGTAAATAGAGAAAGCTGAAAGGTGCATTTTTTTTATTGCTTTCAATGACAAGACGAGCTTGCCGTTCACCTGATGATAAGCGAAACGACCTATAAATAGCAGAAACACCAACACCTTGAATTACAAAGTATTGTTTGGTATTCCACTGCACTCGCCATCCTGAGACATGAGATGTTATGTCTTATGTCCAGTAGTTACACTGGCTGCAATGACCTTCAAACTGGAACACAACAGTGACTTCACACTGCTGCTTCACAGAAATAGACATTGCCGTGGTACCTACCCAGGACTCTCACATATGAGAGACCTACCACCAGTAATTACAGTATATAGATAACGAAAAGCTATAAAAGTGTAAATAGCATTTTTTTTCAGATACAATAGTTTAATCAGGAGCTCAGTTTCTTATCCTAGAACTTTTTCAAACTACGGTTATTAGGAAGTCAATATTTGAATTACATTTTTAATTTTTTCGCGCGACAGCCCTAACACAACGCCTTTGATAATGCTCTCTGTCTCTTTCCAGCATGCAGTTTTCATAATTTTTTATCTCTTTCCGAACCCTTACTTATTTCATAAAATACTTGAATTTTTATAAATGTTTATTAACAACAACAGCATAAGGATAATATTATCTTACGTAGTGGCTTGTTTGACTGCTTTTGAAGATTCCTAAACAAAAAATATTTAACCGCTAAAAATATTTTAAAGCTAACCTAATTCCTAATAACATCTATACATATAACAAAAACCAAACCCCCTTTCTCTCTGTCTATGTTATCGATTTACTCAAAATCTACTGAACGGATTTTTTGAAATTTGGTATGGAGATAGTTTAAGACCTTGGGAAGGTTATAGGCTACTGTCTATCCCGGGTAAATATATAGCGGGACTTTTATCCCGGAAAACTCACACGCGGGCGAAGCCTCTAGCAAAAGCTAGTAAACTTTAAAAGGCATCGATTCTAACATAATTTGAATCCAAAATACCTGCATAATACAAAAATCCAGACCATCTAACAGCAAGGCACATTTATAACATTGTTTTAGGGAATATCTAAAACATAGACCTATATAGATTACGAAATGACATACAGACCAATGTGTACGCTGCTTTGATAAAAATGTCAAACGCGCGACACATATTCAAACGTATGTAGTATACGAGTGAGTTTAAAATATTATATCATTAGGAAGCAAAGACAAGTGGATGTCAAACTCGGTGGGAGACTACGATATGAGGACGGCTAAATGTCGGCGCGTAGCTAGCGAAGCTATAATATGCGGTAGAGATGAATTAATTAAAAATAGAGACAATATCATCACCGCTCGTCATCTATCACTCTTAGATCAGAAAAAAAACACACATAACGCAATTATCCCCGAAGAAGTATGCAGAGGCGCATCCAGGCCACCCACTTTTCGCCAAGTGTGTTCCGTTCCGTGATGTTATAGGGGCACTGAGCAAAAAAACCCAAGTATCACTTTGCTCGACCTAGGATTCGAACCCAGAAACTCAGAGCAGTCAAACATACGAAATTTGGGTGCTCTGGTTGCATATCCACCCAGTGCCAATCGCTTCATAGATAAACGCGTGATCTATGAAGAGGCAACATTGCAAAGACCTACTTGAAGAATTAGATTTAAGGGCATACTCTTATGTCTCATTTTTCACATATCCTGCCTACACATAATAAATGTTAGGGGCAAACTCTAAATGGCTATGTAACAGCAATAATGCCTAGCTTAACCTTTAGAGGCTAGATAAAAGGTTTGTCTTCATAAACCTCAATATAAGAAGAGAGTTCATGAAGCGACGCGATCAACTTAAACAGGCCAAACTTTAATTCTATGAGAAGACAACTCAAATAATCACTAGTACGACGTTAATATCTTTCTATTAACAACTGCTTTAAGATCCGAAAGAGATAGTTCGTCTCGTGTTATTCCGTCACATTTTTCGTAATCAACTCGCTTAAAACCTTGAGAAGTATCATAATATGATACACTGCATATTTCAATAGTTCTGACATGCGACGTGCCGAAATTACTGCTTTAAATAAAATTCCTGAATTCGACCTCAGCATGTTTTCTCGCTAATCCAAACCTCGCTTTACATATCATCGCTTCGCTAGTAGATGTGCGCGCGCCCGACATCTCCCGCGTGGCGGGCATGTCGAAATTCATTGGGCAACTGTTCAAAATTAATTCCGTTTATTGCCGGACAAAATATTTCACAATCGCGCGGCGGTCCGTCTGCGCGACCTTTGCCTGAGGTCTGCGGTTGAGGCTGAGGTGTGTACAGCCAAAAAATATATACATGACGATGCAAAAAGACTGTATACTTTGATTAATCAAAGCTGGGACGTTTAAAACATTTACGCAAATACAATTTTACATAACTGTTAAAAAAATATATATTATAAATAAGTTTTCCAGGATAAAAGTTCCACTATATATTTTCCCTGAGTAGAAAGTAGCCTATAACCTTCCCAGGGTTTTAAACCATATCCATACGAAATTTCATAAAAATCCGTTCAGTAGATTTTGAGAAAATCGGTAACAAACAGACAGACCAGAAAAGAGGACTTTAATTTATAATATGTATAGATAAAACATCACGCTGTATATTGACTTTGTTGATGTGTGAGCGTCCTGTTGCCATGACGACCGACGTGTTTACACACAGACACCACACACGCACAATGTGAGCGTGTCTACGCACCAGCATTAGATAATCGAACTATAACAATAAGATGTAGACTTGATCAAACCCAACGTAAAAACACAAATAAAGGTCACAGGAAAGCAGAATTCGTTTTCTTATCCCAGTTAGTTTATTTTAAAAACCAAACTATTGCATAGATTTTTAATAAAAATCAAGAGGGACCCATCCGGAAGCCTAGTTGAGAATGGAACGCCGACAGGAATATCCGTAAGTTCAAAACTAAAGGGCACACTGTAACTTTTCTAAATTATGCGTGTATTCTGTATGAATTATCGCTTTAACGGTGAAGGAAAACATCGTGAGGAAATCTACATATCTAACAAGTTTTCTATAAGAATTTTGAAGGTGTGCGAATTCTGCCCGCACGGCAGCGTGGTGGAATAAGGCCTAATTTAATTAAGTGTCTAATAATGTTATATTACAAATGCGAAAGTTTGTGAAAATGTTTGATAGATATATACGTTGAAACCGCTGAACGAATTCAGATAAAATTTGGCTCACGGATAGACCATTTTCTAGGAGTAAAGCCTACGCTACTTTCCATCGCGGCATTTAGCTCCCGCGGGAAATAATTGATTTCTTTAAAATGTTTTTTTAAAGCGTGGGACGCCCTCGGGCAATATGGCTGGACGACTTGCACAAGAGGGCCAGCACTGGATGCATGAAGCAGCAGACTGGGCTCTGTGGCGTGTGGGAGAGGCCTATGTCCAGCAGTGGACTGCAACGTGCTGACAATGATGATGACGATTTTGTTAATATAGTATCACGACGTGCAAAGGCTTGCCACGCAGCGAAACCGTCATCAGTATAAAATAACATTAATATTTGTATACCATAAAACCGAAACATTCAAATTAGATTTTGGTACAAAAGATCACATATATATAAATTACAATAACAATGAAAACTCATACGAAATTGATAGATCAAGCGCACCGCCCGCGCCAGTAACCACGGGGAACGAGAGGGACATGTGCGGGGCGGCGGGGCGGGGCAGGATGTGCCTTTAACGGCCGGTTGTAGTAGTAGGTGTCAAGGAGCAACCGACATGCGCTGGATTTTTATTAATACAAACTAATTTGACGAAATTTTTATATGTTATTGGGATTATCCTACTACTGTTTCAGGTTAGTAAATATACTAAAAATAATGTACATAAATATTATCAAGAATCAAATACCACAACAAGGGGGCCTAGACAACCGCACACCGTAATTAGAACTGGCGTACTACCAACATTTGAAGGGGGTAAACAGAGAAACACAACTAAATGATACGGAGCGAACGCGTCGCGGCGCGAGGTATTTCTGATTGTGTTATGTGTTAAAATAGATTAGGCGTGTTGGCATGGTGAGAATCGAAGAGTACAGAATTCGTTTTAACACTTATGCAACTCTGAAATCCAATTTACTTGGGGTAGGTCATTTGTGAGTGTCCGCCTGGGTAGGTACCACCGCAATGTCTATCTACCGCCAAGGAGAAGTTTGTAGTCACTGTTGTGTTCCGGTTTGAAAGACATTGTAATCAGTGCAACTACTGGACATAATAATTAACATCTCATGTCTCAGGATGACGAGCGCAGTGGAATACCAAACAATACTTTGTAATTCAAGGTGTTGGTGTTTCTACTGTTTATGGATCGTATCGCTTACCATCACGCGAACGGGAAGCTCGTCTCATCATTCAAAGCAAAAAAAAAAGTAATTTGAAAAAAAATTGCTATCTTCGCGTACGCTACCTAAACCGTTGGAGTTAGACAAAGATGATTTACCGTAGAATTGTTTGTCTTAAATAGTACTAAATAAAAGTCCGCGACAGCATACATCTATCTTGTATGTAGAAGCCACTATGACCGAAATAGTGAGCCATAAATATAATTAAATCGGATACTTTTTTTAGAGGGATTTTTATCATTTAAACAATTTATTTCTCTACACACACATAAATACAACAAAAAAAGTATAAAAGAAAAAAAAAACTTTATCTCCGAAAACTCCTTCACGCGGGCAAAGCCGCGGGCAAAGACTAGTTATCTATACTTTCATAATTATTACCTAACTCCGTCGACATACATGACATATGATATTTGATCAAACATCCGCATTCACCAAGGTCGTTCAATCTTCAAAACTGTACAAACATGTTTTAAAATAGCGATAGCCTAGTTGGCTGTGGAACGGACTGCCGAGACGAATGTTCGCAGGTTCTAATCCTAAGGGCTAACACATGATTTTTTTTTTATTATGCGTGTATTGTTTGTGAATTATCGCTTGCTTTAACTGTGAAGGAAAATGTCGTGAGGAAACCTGCATACCTGAGAAGTTCTCTATAGGAATTAAGTCCGCCTATATACATTATATAAAGTGCAATAAATAAATAAAAAATCGACAATTAGTTTACGTCCCGTGTGGAGGGCGACATCGTGAGGAAACCTGCTTGAGAAATTCTCTATAAGAATTTTTAAGGGGTGTGTGAAGTCTACCCGCACTACAGCGTGGTGGACTAAGGCCTGATCCCTCTCAGTAGTAGAGGCCTGTGCAGTGGAACAGTATATAATACAAGGCTGATATTACGTTTTTAAATATATTATTGTGCCGTTTTTCTAATCTAAATATTGCTCGCTGCGCACGCGTGGCATACCTTCCCCGCTACAACTCATTAAAAAATAACAACCTAAGACATCTGTTATAAGATCTATACTGAGCTGCAAGTATGTTTGAACGCGCTAATCTCAGGAAGTATTATACCAATTTTGAATATTATGCTGTAGCGGTACAAAAGGGTACCGGACTCATTTTTGATCTTTACTATTATCAAATATTTACATAATATAAATTATAACACAGAAGGAATTATTAAAATCCGGTAAAAAATCAACAAGTTATAAGTCTTTGAATTTCGGTAGAAAGGGGTAATTAACAAGAAATAGAAAAGAGACGAAGTACCCACATGTGACGTCATCGGGAATTACGACGCGTGCGAAAGAAAGAGATGAAGCGTTATCCCCACATCGCGCCCACTTCAGCACGTTACAATATTTTAAATATGAATTACTCGCTCATTCTTTAACCAATTTTTATGCAGTTTTCGCAGCAGTGCTTCTTTTTCGTATTATTAACTATTACATACAGAATAATGTACAAAATCAAGCATAGGCCGGTCCCCTATTAGTATACACCGCCATCTCGTCAACATCAATGGAACTGCGAGAAGACCTATGTGGTATTTACACAACTGTAATGATTTATCGCATAGCAATCACGCAAGATGGCGATAAACGATCCTGGATTGCGATTGCAGAATTTGCGCGACGCGCTGCATATATACCACCTCCGAATAGGAACCGTCGGAAGTGCCGCGGCCAGTCACTAACATCTGCCTGACTGGAAATCTTTCCCTTCCATAGAGGAACGCAACCATCTGTTCCTCTACTGTAGCGTTAACTTTTACGTCGCAAAAATTTCACTAATAGGAAAATACATTATTCCTGTTATACGGTTATTTTCGGGTAGATATATTTAACACATCTAAATAGACTGCAATGAATTTGAACTCACGTCACTCGCATTAGCCGGATGCGTGCCAACCGTTGAACCGTACGCGTAAATGCTAAACCAATTAAGATAATGTTTTCCGTTTAATATCGTTGTTTATTGTTTCTATTAATGACATGTATAATTTATTTGTCGTTTGTTTTTAAAACAACAGGGGAGGCGAAGTGGGAAGGGGGGGGAGGGGGGGGTGCATCGTACACGATTGCTTTAAGTTTTTTTTGGAATGGTGGATTTATATTTATATAAATACAGTAGCGTTTGCTCGCGGCATTGTCCACGTGAAGGAGTTTTCCAGGATAATTTTTTTTCAGACTTGATATGTACCGTTATATTATTACCAAATTACATAAAAACATTATAAATTGTAGCCTATGTGTTGTTCTGATGTATAACCAATATTACTGTAAAGTTCCATCCAAATCCGTTCAGTAGTTTTTTCACGAATAAAGAACAAATATCATAACATTCATCCTCACAAACTTTTTTATTTGTAATATTAGTAGGATTTTTACAACATTTAAAATACAATACGCGTAGCCGGCAACGCGACTGCGATCAATGACTCGGCCCCTTGCCAGCGCATTCTCACCCTTATGCCCCTGCCCCTCGTGGACCCCTCGTATTAAGAGGGACCGTTGGCTCTGAACGATCAATACAAAGACTCGTACAGAACGCTCTAAGCCAAAATGTTAATATAAACTAGGTTACGTCCGTGACTTCGTTCGATAGTCAGTTTTTAGCTTTTCGAGAAGAGATGTCTATTTCAATAAATTAGAAATAGTGAACGCGTATTGACACTTCAAGTAGTTTACTGACTTGATGACGTCATGTCATGGCGGCACTCGTTTCGCATATATAATAAAATACTGAAACTGGTGTCTGTACACTGAATTATAAACACAAACGTTTGTGAATATGTTCGCGATGTTTGTTAGAAAAAAACGCTGTAACTGCTGAACTGGTTTGGATGAAGTTTGTCCCACGGGTAGACCACGTGCTGGATTCTCAGATAGGCCACTATTGATCGTAATAAAGTGCAAAATGGAACATTTATACCAGATATGGACCGCTTCATAAGCCAGCAGTGAGCAGAAGCTGAGAGACTAAATTAACGAAATATAATAGTCAATACGAAAAAAAATCAACGGATCACAATATCACTAGCATTGTAGTATATATTGTCCCACTGCTGGGCTTCTACTGAGAAGGATAAGCACAGTCCATTACGCTGTAGTGCGGATACAAACTACTATTTCATTATTGCTGAAACACTAAAGAACTGCATTGCAGCGCACTGCGTCGTGAGACATTGAGCTAGTTTAGACTAGCAAGTTCTTACAGCAATATATTGTTATACTGAATATCTAAAATATTTGTTTAGTTTATGATAGAGAACGTCATCCCTAATGATATAACAGTTTCGTTGTCTATGGCTGACAAATAAAAATATATATTGTTGTTGTCTCTGGATCACGCGTTGAGTACAACGTAGTTTTATTTTAAATAACATATATTGCGCAACAATTTCCTCAAAGCATTTACATTAGCTGCAATATTTCAATAATTCTATACACATAGTAAAGCAACGATAGCTTAGTTGTATGTGGAACGGACTGCCGAGACGAATGACCGCAGGATCAAAACCCAAACACACCTCTGACTTTTCTAAAGTTATGTGTGTATTCTGTGTGAAACGCTTGCTTGGTAAAGGAAAACGTCATGACGAAACCCGAGAAGCTGTCTAATAATTTTGGAGATATGTGAAGTCTGCCTGCACTACAGTGTGGTGGACTATGGCCTAGTCTCTCAGTAGAGGAGGCTCGTGCAGTGGGACAGTATATAATACGCACCCCGCAAATCTTGCTTCCTTTGCCGAAATCAGCCGTGAATACACGGTAAATACTTGCTAAAATTGACTCCTACACATTTTCTTGCTAACATAAACTCCGCTGTAGATGTCTCGTAACACTCAGTAATAACCGACATACCGTTGGCACATCGATCTGGTATTTCTAACGATACATCCGAGTACACTCTGGCCAAGATGAAAACACAATTTAATAACAAATGTATAAAAGCCATGATATTATTATTATTATTCTTTATTTCTTTGAATGACGAAACGAGTTTGCCGTTCGCTTGATGGTGAGCGATACAGCCGCCCATAAACAGCAGAAATACCTAAAAATTACAAAGTATTGTTTGATATTCCACTGCGCTCGTCATCCTGAGACATGAGATGTTAAGTCTTATTATCCAGTAGTTACACTGGCTACAATGTCCTTCAAACCGGAACACAACAGTGACTACATACTGCTGCTTGGCAGAAACAGACAATGCGGTGGTACCTGCCACCAGTAATAATTTCACTATTCATATTATAATTAAACGATAGATTGTCATTGGACATCATAACTTACGATTTAACGGCCTGGTTCTGGTGTCATTGTAATATCACAGGGTCATTATAGTGGCATTATAATAAATCTAGGTATATTATGAGTGAAGTTGGCCGTGGGAGACGTAGACCGTATATGCTAATACACAAAGCTGATGAGTTTGTTTGAACGCGCTGATCTCAGGAACTATTGAATCGATATTGAAATATTTTCACTAATAGCTACATTACTCCTGTGTGTTACATGCTACTTCATCCCGGAAACCCGTATCACGGGCGTGGAGCCGCGAGCAAAAGCTAGTTATTAATACTAGTAAACGTCCTGAAATGAGTATCGAACCCTGGACTCGAAAAACCCGATCATCATATAGAAACCGAAGTATTTGTATACATGAATATCATTATTAACTTTATGAACGTATTTAAATTTTTGTTAGAAATAAACAGAAACAGATGAACGGATTTCGATGAACTTTGCCACTCGGTTAAACCACGTCCTGGATTAACACATAGGCTACTTTTTATCCCGAAATCATGAACAATAAGAATCTTATTTCAGGAATTGTAAACGTGAAGTATCGCCTATAGTAAATTCGCATAAAAACTTCCATTAGATTAGTGCGTACTATGAAACGTAAGCTTCTATTTTGCTGGTAGGATGTATTTTATATTCGTCCGGATAGCGACCGCCGTACACAAGGTGTTAAAACCCGCCATAGTGGTCCACGTGTGTCGCGTTCCGGGATCAGCCTGTGTATATTCCAACAGGCATAATTGTGTTGATTGAGGGGTAATCATCTCTCGTCAGTCGACATTCTATTGGTCCCAACTCCAATTACCATCAGATGTAGAGGGGTGCACTTTGCCATAGTATAAAACATAATAATCTCGAATTCTAAGTAATTTAAAATTATTATTTATTATCAAACACCAATGCGTGTGTAAATCCGATGTTACTATTATCTATAAGCATTTCAACGTACTAAACTAAATATCGTCACGCCTATACTCTTTACAGACGTAGGCAGAAGTGTAAAGCGCACATTATACAATCTGTCGTCTCAAATAACGAGAGTAAAATCATTTATCAGCCACGATAGACTCCGAACTATGTAATAAACACAAAACCATACTACACTTGATATGCGTCACAAATTGTACACTATAAAATGTACTCCCTTCCTTCGAACACAGCGTCAACTAACATCAATTACTCCTCGCTAACACCATAAAAAAACACAATACTATTACAACTCTGCCGATCCCCTCGGCCGTGTACAGCGTGAACTTACAGCGAAAAATTACCAATCCTCATTACAATTTGTAGCATAAAATTAACACAGTAAAACACTTCACATACACAATGCAATTAAAACGCGTTACAATGCGTCGGACGTGCGTACAGCACGACGGTTCGCGGGCGACTGTCGTCTCGCTAGTGAGAGGGATACGAATACGCAGAGGGACGTCTCCAATCGATTGTAATACTCGTTTTGTGGACATCGGTTCTCAATTCCACAGCACTGACATTAAACAGATATCTATTATCCTTAGTAATAAGGTATCGAACTCATTTTTGTTCTTTACTATTATCAAATATTTACATAATATAAATTATAACACAGAAAGAATTATTAAAATCCGGTAAAAAATCAACAAGTTATAAGTCTTTTAATTTCGGTGGAAAGGGTAATTTACAAGAAAAGAGACAAAATACCCACATGTGACGTCATCGCGAATTACGACGCGTGCGAAAGAAAGAGATGAAGCGATATCCCCACATCGCGCCCACTTCTGTACATTACAATTTTGAATTGAATTGCTCGCTCATTTTTTAACCAATTTTTATGCAGTTTTCGCAGCAGTGCTTCTTTTTCGTATTATTAACCATTACATATAGAATAATGTACAAAATCAAGCATAGGCCGGTCCCCTATTGTTAATTTTTGTTCAGCGAGATTTCGACTAATGCATCGATATACAGGGTCTTTTTGACATCGCGTTACTAAATGAAATCACATACTTATCTGCTTAGAAATAACACTTTACCATAAGTTACTTTAGCCTTAGATGTATAATAAAAAGTGTAAGTTACGAACAAAATAAATATTAATAAAAAGTCATTTTAATTTATCGCGCCCTAAAGCCACTACTACTACTCTAAGAGAAGTGGCAACATCATACTCTCAGTCAGAAATACACTCTCGCACGCCATATTCGCATTAATTACGAAATGATAAAAAATACAGTAAACTAAAACCAAGATTTTTTGGGAAAATTTTAATTATTGATGGGTGATTTTTGGCACAATGTCAGCAAAGGTGAAGACGAGTATGTGGTTTCATTAAGTAACGCAATGACAAAATTACCCTGTATGTATATTATCTACCTAACATATAACTGTTTAAATTATACCTGCATTATAAACAGCTATGCTAAATACTCTCAGTAGATAACGATGCCTAGCAATTGTATTTATTTTATTTTCAATATAAATTGTTTTTATTTATATAAGCTAATCTAATTAAGTAATAATTAAATATTCTCATGTACCTTGTGTACTTATCATAAGTGCAACCATGTTCGCCTACGTGATGAATAAAGCATTTTTATTTATTTTTTTTATAATACAGGTCTGGTATTTTTAATGGTCACTGTTGTGTAATTGTTCACATCATCGATATATATGTACTACGTACTAGATTTGGCGTTCCGAACATTCACTGTGTTCAACTGAATTGAACTGCAATCCATTCAAATTGACTTTAGTATAGTCAATATTGACACCTTGTGTTTGTGTACGCAGTGGCGCTCATGATATAAGAACTCAAGTCAAAGTGGATTTGAATAAAAAATATTAGTCAAATAAGTAAAATTATTTGTTGTTCAAGTGAATGAATAGGTTATAACAGTGACGTTTTGGTTGCCATTTTAGTTCAGATTTTGAACAAATAGTTTATATGGACGTTCGTGTCTATAGAATATACGTCAATGGGCTACAATGTATTATCGCAAATTTTAGATTAGTTTTTGCTGTGTAATTCAGATTTAACTCAATCAGTCTTACTTATAAAAAATTCGCAAAGCTATGCTTAGTTAAAAACACAAATTGACTCGATCAGCTGTAAGTCAAATTCCGCCATCTTGCCTCTTAAGGTTTAAACTAGGCACCGGTGATGTTTTTGACGGCTATTTAAGCAATTCTTAACCAAATCTTAACGCTAAAACAAGTTTATAAGTAAGTTTGAATATGTATTTAAAAAGAATTATGTAAAAAAACTTGTAAGTAAGAATATGTACTACTTTAGTTATATGTAACACTCCTAGGTGATTCAGAGCAATTTGCGATATAATTTTTATCACATTATCCAACACGAGAATCGAACCCGAGATATCAGCATGCCATTACTACCATCACTACGCCACCGAGGCTGACCACATTCAATGTCAAATGTCACTTTTACAAATACCTATTTAATTTACACGTAACACAATAATTATTGAAAAAGTTTGAGAGCCAGAGTCGAACTGGATTTAAGAGTTACATGGGGAAGCAGTGGTTGAAAATACGAATTTATACGTTCGATATTTGTGTAATGAACACTTATTTATAATGATTTCTTATGTTTACGCGAATGTTAGACATTGAAATCAAACTAATTTTCGGACTCCTAACGTTTCGAAGACTTTGCAGCCTTCATGGTCACGGGGAGTCGGGAGAGAAACGAAATACTAACCACGATAGAATCCGAAAATTAGTTTAATTTCAATGAACACTTGTTTGTCAAAAACACACATCAAGCTTCACGCTACAAAGGGATAGGCAGACATGCCACCTCGACACCAACATTTCGTTCTTTCATACTTTGGTTTGTTACGACCGTCACGACCCTGACGAGGAGTGTAATGGAGGAAGTTTAGTGCACGTACCAAAGCGATAACTTGACCAACATCACAAAGAAATATCCCCCTATGCTGGTGGTAGGATATATTTTATATCCGCCCGAATAGCGACTACCATACACAAGGTGTGAAAACCCAGATAGATCAGACATATATACGGTTCCAACATGCCGGCATAATTGTTCCGACTGACGGGGTAATCATCTCTCGTCACTCGATGATAACTGGACTACGTTTACCCTCAAGCTCAGTGGGGTCATATAAAAAAAAAAAAAACTATAACGTTGTAGACAAGCGAAAATAGTTCTACATTATCATGTTTTTATATTGCTTATCGTTAATTTTCCGGTTCTCTTTTTTCACTTGTTACGAATTATGCACACATTACTTTGTATTAGTTATTGTTGGGCCGGGAAATTATTTCACCCCACTCCCCCCTACGGCCCAACAGCGGTCCTATTACCGCAAGTCACGGTTTAATGTGAAACAATGAGCATTATGTAGGTTTCATTGTTTCCATGGTGTTTGATCGACATATTTATTTACTACTAGCTGACGTCGTCTGTCGGACGTTGTCCCGTCTTAACTATGAATTTGTAGCGCGCATTCTGTCAATCGCTGACAGTTATTTCAAACAATTGACAGTTATATACAATTAATATTCGGTTAAGTTTTCTTAAATTTTCTTATTTTCCGCACAATTTTTTCTTTCATAAGAACCTTCTTCTGACAATAACAAACACAACAACAAAAAAATTGTGAAATCGGTCCAGCCGTTCACGCGTGATGGCGTGACCAAGGGAAATAGGGATTCATTTTTATATATATATAAAAATGAATCCTGCTCATAGCTGATCTGACACACGTTGTCCTGTCTTAACTATATATACTATATATTTTGAAATCAAATCTACAGGACCAACCTGGAAGCCTAATTGAATGTGGAACGGACTGCCGAGACGAATGCCCGCTGGTTCAAAAGACAAATACACCTCACAAATTATGTGTGAATTATCGATTGCTTTAACGGTGAAGGAAAACAACGTGAGGAAACCTGAGTTCTCTATAGGAATTTTGAGAGTATGTAAAGTTTGCCTACACTAGGCCAGTTTAATCCCTTCCAGTAGTCAGGAGGTCCTCAGCAGTGGGACAGTATATAATACAGGGCTGATACGTGCATTTTCAAAAAGAGCATAATGAATGCAAGAGGCTGCAATTCTCGATTGCGTCATATTCACTGCGCACTTTAATTGTATTTGAAAGTCTAACTTAAGTGCGCAGCAAACGCCTTAGTTGCAGTCTGGAGAGATTAGCTGCAAAATGTATGGCGTATATATATATATTGATAGCGATATTTTGGGTTTTATAATGGGTACACTAAGGTCTTCTTTTCTTTGATTCTTAGCTCTTCAGAGTCTTAGGGCTTCAATCAATGTCACCTTTGAGTAGTATCTCAAGTAGATATTAAATGTATTGAATTCTTTCATAAACAAAGCTTATCCCCCTTATACATAGACGTTATTTATCTAAGGACGGAGCATTGCTGTGATAACAAGTCTGTTTCTCAGCTTTGTTCATCTGACAGCCAACTAGATTCAAGTTGTATGCCGTCAGTACTGAAAAACAGACTTGTTATGACAGCAATGCTCCGTCCTTAGATTAATAACGTCTATGAATAAGGGGGTAAGACCCTTAAGAGCTTGTTCTCAGCTGAGACGGTGTCTTTCATCGAAACACATAACTTATTACAGGTGCAAAATCAATTGTAAATGTGGTATATTCCTATAGTATAAAACAAAGTCGCTTTCTCTGTCCCTATGTATGCTTTAAAGATTTAAACTACGCAACGGATTTGATGCGGTTTTTTTTAATAGATAGAGTGATTCAAGAGGAAGGTTTATATGTATAATAATAACATCCATTAAATAGTGTAGAAATACTGTTATTTTGTTATGTTATACCCGTGCGAAGCCAGAGCGGGCCGCTATGTTTTTATATACAACGTTCACAGTTTATCTGTAGTGTATTTAGTATCAGCATTGCACCCGTGCGAAGGGCGGGTCGCTAGTATTTAACATAAGAAAGTTGTGTCTCACACAGGGGGGGGGGGGGGAGGTTCCACTATTTGATACGTAATTCGCCCCAACGACACACAATATGGTTGTATACGTGACACTTACCTTCTGAATGATCTTAGGGTTCTTCGGCGGCTTGACTATCGCCGGCTTGACGACTGGCGGTGGAGGCACCGCCACCGGTTCTGCGGGCAAATGTAATAATGTACTTTGGCAGAATGGTAGCAGAGGTAAAAGACATGTAAGCTGTTTATTACATACACAAACACATACACATCACCACGCATTTATCCTTGAAGGGGTATGCAGAGGTGCAACCAGGGTACCCACTTTTCGCCGAGTGTGTTCCGTCCCAGGATGTGATAGGGGGCGAGCCTATCGCCATATCGCGAACAACAAAAAAACCCAAATACCACTTTGCCCGACCCAGGATTCGAACTCAGGACTTCAGAGCACTGCCGTACCGTGCATGCAGTAAACTACGCCACCGAGGCAGTCATTTATTAAATTTCAATATGACTGTGTATGGTGCCTTCCTAACCGAATTTCTACTATGGCGGCCGATCTCAATGGAGATTACCCACGCAGGAGATATTATATTGCACAAGAGTGTGCAATACACAACCACTCTCTGTTCCTTCTCATAGTCCGGTGAGACGGCAACTACTGTTTATGGACAGTCGTAGCTACCACCACACTCACCACACCGTCCAGCTGTACAAGCTGTCCTCTCACCTGGCAACTGCTGCGCCCTGCCCTGCTGCTGCGGCTGCAGTGGCGCTCTCTTCTCCTGCTCGACGATCGCTGGCGGCGCCGGGGGCGGAGCACCCGTGCTCCCGCCTCTCACCTGAGGACAAGCCGAGTGCTGCGTGTTTATTTAAAAACATCCGTACTGGTATACCTCATTGGAATGACTTATTTCTAATTACAAACTATGTTTTAATCTAAGTGAATTGATTAATTGTTCTAAATTTTAATGCAGACACAAAAGACACAGAAACAAAAGGCTCCGAAAAACACAATCAAGAGGCGAATGGTATTCCTTAGAGTAGACCTTCACCTGCAGTGGGGTTCTTGCAAAAACACATTGCAATTAATGAACAGAGAATATTAATAAAAAAAATATATATATCGCACTCTTAATAAAATAATGACCTATGTCAAAATTGTTAAATCGTAGGAATTTTCAAAAAAAAGCAGAAAATTATTTTGTTTTAAATAAAATCTTGTTTACCGGTCTCC
Source organism: Manduca sexta (assembly GCF_014839805.1). Taxonomy (NCBI): domain Eukaryota; kingdom Metazoa; phylum Arthropoda; class Insecta; order Lepidoptera; family Sphingidae; genus Manduca; species Manduca sexta. The sequence goes on along the minus strand of NC_051115.1, from coordinate 1,909,524 downwards.
CGCGGTAATAGCGGCGATAGCCTAGTTGGGTGTGGAACGGACTGCCGAGGCGAATGTCCGCAGGTTCAAATCCCAAGGGCACACACCTCTGACTTTTCTAAAAAATCATGTGTGTATTCTTTGTGAATTTATCGTTCGCTTTAACGGTGAAGGAAAACATCGTGAGGAAACCTACACATCTGAGAAGTTCTCTATAGGAATTTCGAAGGTGTGTGAAGTCTACCAATACGCACTAAGCCAGCGTGGTGGACTAAGGCCTAATCCCCCTCAATAGTAGAGGAGGCTCGTGGTCAGCAGTGGGCAAGTATATAATACAGGGCTGATATTATTATTATTATTATTACCAGTCTCCCGACGCGAGATCCAAATATACTAGGTACTTATAATTAAAGGAGAAAGAAATGCTTTAAATGACGCGAAGACCTTGCCGTTCGCCTGATGGTAAGCTATATAACCGTCCATAAAGAGGAGAAACACCACCCAACATCTTGAATTACAAATTTTGGTATTCCACTGCGCTCACCATCCTGAAACACGAGATGTTAAGTCCTTCAAACCGGAACACAACAGTGACTGCGCACTGCTGCTTGGCGGCAGAAGTAGACATTGCGGTAGTACCTACCCAGGCGGACTCTCACATATGAGAGACCTACCACCAGTAGGGGTGTTTTTAGCGGTGTCTGCGTCAGATCATTTAAATTTTTTAATAATTTTTTATTTAATTTAAACAGGCTTTGATTCAATAAAATCGGATGTTTGCAATTAGAAACTATGATTAGAATTCTTCAACACTAGCATAAAGCTTGATTAAAACAAAATATTCTTCCAACTTTGAAATACTAAAAAACAATTTTAAAGCATTACTAATACCCTACACTACTAATACCTAATTTCTTCGAAATTGTTTCGTGAAACAATATAGTTTTATCTATCGGGAACAAACGATTTACATTAGTATCAGTACATTGGACTTTCCCGCTTTAGTTAAATACAATAATGATATTTTTATCTTAATATATTCTTTTAGTTTTCCTTGAGAGTTCATGTTGGGGAATCCACATTTTCCCCATGACGGGAGGAAACATTAAGTCTTGGAGTCAACTATATATTGATATCGGCGCGTGAGTTTAACTGAAGGCATTTACGATCAGGGCCCTTATTCTGTATGATAGTGTAAACGCGTAACGCGGCCGTGTCATGTTATCTTCGAGAAATGTGCGTGGAATGGTATTCTGTAAGCCAAATGTCTATAGTCCTAAACATGATGCGTTGTGTTACGTGCTTGTTACACACTGTCAAAATAACGTGCGGGATAGAGAATAAGGCCCCAGATATAAAAAAAATTGAACACAAACAAATAAAAAAATATTTTTGTTTCAATAAACTACCTCACGGCGTAGTTTTATTGAGTATTGCGTGGTACGATCACCAGTGTTAGTTCCTGAGTTCGAATCCCGGGTATGGAGCTATTGCATTTTTTTGGTCAGTATGAACCCGTAGTCTGTTTACTGGTGGTAGGATATATATTATAGCCGCCCGTATAACGATCACCGTACACAAGGTGTTAAAACCCGCCATAGTGGCCCACGTGTGTCGCGTTCACGGATTAGCCTGTGTATATCCGGTTCCAACAGGCATAACTGTGTCGACTGAGGGGTAACCATCCCTCATCAGTCGACATTCTATTGGACCCCACTCCACTTACCATCAGGGGCAGTGGAGTCTCTTTGGCGTATAAAAAAATAACTAAAATGTGTGCCCCTTACAGCAATATCGTCGTAAACCATGAAACGGAACGCGCATCAGGAAATACGGATACCCTTGTTGCACCTCTGTCTACCGCTTCGTGGATAAAAGCGTGATACTTACGTTAATTAATAAGTCAACCACCCTACAAAACTAAGCATATATAACATTGTAAAGTAATTAACAAGTAAATGTATTTTATGTAATTAATTCGAAACAGGTATGCTAACGGGGCCCTGATAACAAACTTGAATATATGTAACTAGTTCTTTTGTGCGGTTTCGCTAAAAATATTAATAATATATAATAATATAAGCCCTGTATTATATACTGTCCCACTGCTGGGCTCGGGCCTCTACTACTGAGAGGGATTAGGCCTTAGTCCACCACGCTGTAGTGAGGGCAGACTTCACACACCCTCAAAATTTCTGTAGAGAACTTCTCAGGTATGCAGGTTTCCTCACGATGTTTTCCTTCACCGTTAAAGCAAGTGATAATTCATAACAGCATACTTTCAGTCAGCAATACACTCACGCGCGCCATATTTGCACTAAACTACAAAATGATCAAAAAATCAGAAAACTAAAACCAGGATTTTTGGAGAAAATATTCGTTACTAATGGATGACTTTTGGCACAATGTCAACAAAGGTGAAGACGAGTATGTGGTTTCATTTAGTAACGCAATGTCAAAATGACTCTGTACAGTCACAAACTGTACCTACATTACGCCTCAATTAACACGTTAATTAATGCCATTACACATTATTGCGGACATATAATAATCATCATTAATCAGGCATACAAGGAAAATATTTAATTTATCGAGTTATGATATGACTGGCTTATCCACGCAGCTTCGACCACGTGGAGTTTTTCCGACATAAAACTAGCATTATATATTTTCATGGGTTAAAAAATACCCTATGTTCTTCCCAGAATCTCAAACTATCTGCATGCCAAATTTTATCAAAATCCGTTGGGTAGTTTTTGAGTTAATCGCATTCAGACAGACAGATGTGGCTGGGGTCTTTGTTTTACAATGTGAATTATCGTGTTTTCAATCATCATGTTTTGATATGTAGGATTGTTTCATATAATCAATATATATAAAATGAATCCCTATTTCTCTTGGTCACGCCATCACGCGTGAACGGCTGGACCAATTTCACAATTTTTTTTTGTTGTGTTTGTTATTGAAAGGAGATGGTTTTTATGAAAGAAAAAATTCAAAAAATTGTGCGGAAAATTAGAAAATTTAAGAAATCTTAACGACACTATTAAGTTTACATAACTGTCAGCGATTGACATATCTGTCGGGTCAGCTAGTAATCAATAAAAAATAGTTTATAAAAATCATCAGCACACGAAATGATTTATTTTTTACACGGGCAAAGTTGCTGCACCTGATTGTAAACAGAGTGGGGGCTAAATAGAGTGTCTGACGAGATATGATTACCCGTCGTCAGTCGACACAATTATGTCGGCCTGTTTGAAAAGATATACACAGACTGATCGCGGTATGCGGCACACTACGTGTGCTAATCAATTGCTTTATTGCTCAAGTGTTAAAGAAATAAATCAAGGGAATATCAATACTTTTATTTATCTATTTACTATTAAATAAAGCTGCAGAGTTTGTTTGAACGTGCTAATCTCAGAAACTACTAATTCGAATTGGAAAATTCTTTCAGTGTTACATAGCCCATTTATCGAGGAATGCTATAGGCTATATAACATCACGCTATGACCAATAGGAGCGGAGCAGCAAGGATAAATGTTACTACACTGGAGAAAAAATATTTTTTCAAGAGCTTCCGTCGCGTGCGCTGCATAAACGGTTAATAATACATATACTCTTCCACTAAAACTCATGGCAGAGGACGTTCTGGTTGTATCTCTACCTAACCCTTAGAAGATAGCGTGATGTATGTTTTTACAACTAAGTTGCATTCAAAACCTACATCCTTCTTATAACAATCAGTTTATTTATAAATCGATTGTAACAAGATTTTCCTTGTTCGCCTTACGATATGATTAATAAATATTGTGTATCATAAGTGTTGTTTCATAGATATTGCACTAACTTAGATAATCTACACAGACCCGGACCTAAGAGGGGGGGGGGGGGAGCCGTGGTCCGTGTCCCGGGCGGCGAATTCAAACTTGGCAGACGAATAACTCATCATCAAAACAATTTTGACTACTAAGACGTCTAGTCCATTAAACACATAAGCGATTCGCAGAGCGCATTCCTGCATCACTACATAGTATTAAACAAAGTCGCTTTCTCTGTCCCTTTGTATGCTCAAATCTTTAAAACTACGCAACGGATTTTGATGCGGTTTTTGTTTTAATAGATAGAATGATTCAAGAGGAAGGTTTATATATATAATAACATCCATTGAATAGTGGAGAAATACTGTTATTTTGTTATGTTATACCAGTGCGAAGCCAGAGCGGGCCGCTATGTTTTTGTATACAACGTTCACAGTTTTTCTGTAGTGTATTTAGTATCAGCATTGCACCAGTGCGAAGCCGGGGCGGGTCGCTAGTAAACACTAATACAGAAAGAATGATTAAAATCCGGTAAAAAATCAACAAGTTATAAGCGTGTGAATTTAGGTAGATGGGGCTAATGTCAAGAACGGAACGAGACGCAATACACGCACGTGACGTCATCGGGAAATACTATGCGTGCGAAAGAAAGAGATGGAGCGATAACCGCACTACGCGTACACAGCACATTGCAATATTTGAAATATAACAGGATACAGGCTACGATACAGGCTTGCCTAGTATGGGGACCTTGTCAATACATTGTTTCAATTCGTACTTTATTGTAAAATTTCATACTTTGTATATTCATTACGTGTAAGATCTTTTGTGTTAAACAAAAATATTTTTTTTTTTTTCATAAATTATGGCGGGTCGCTAGTATCAGTATATACTGTATTGGGTTCCCTTTCGAATAATTCCACCATTCGCCACTGATGTAGGTACAAGCCTTAACTCTGCACACCAAATGCACGCCTATGCGTTGGAGCGCATTTGCCACGACCGTAGGCACACAGTTCAGTGTGTATACCTCATGGTTGCCAATTCAAATTGAGGCTTATAAGGGTTCGCGAACATTTCCCCTCTCCCTTCCAACTATCCTGAGATGGCTCCTTCTCCTTCCTCTTCTCATCCTCCACCCTATCCCCTCCTTTCTTCCTTCCAGGCGCTGAGACCGGATAGCCGTGGGTCGCCAGCGTACCGTTCGCTGGGTACCCCCGGTGATAACCAAAACCGGCTGATCTCCAAAAAAAAAAAATATAAAAGCCCTAACTCAAAACCTCTCAGCACAAATCAAGCAAAACTCAGCATACAATGAAAACTTATTAATTTCACAAATAGATCGCGCAGCAAATTGCTTCAGGGAAATTCGCCAAGGCCAAAAGAAACGGTGAACGGAGACCCCAAGGTCTAATTAACAGTGCAAAAGGGCGTTAAACTGGTCCAGTCAAGGTGCAGTGTTTAATGACAGGGTGTCTGGTATGCGAGTTGATTGTCCACTCGCCCATTATAATGACATGTGTGTTGTGTAACTGTAGTTATGTTGTGCGCGCGATAGATTTGCGTATATTTAAAAATTAAAAAATAAAATACTTTATTCATCACGTAGGACATAGTTGCACTTATGATAAGTTAAAGTACATGAGAATATCTTATTATTACTCAAATGAACTCGTTCCTATAACTAGACATTTTATATTGAACATAAAATAGCTGACTGTTTACTGGTGGTATGTCTCTCATATGTGAGTCCGCATGGGTATGTACCATCGCAATGTCTATTTCTATCGCCAAACAGCACTGTTGTGTTCTCGGTTTGAAGAACATCGTAGGCAATGTAACTAGTGGACATAATAACACTTAACATCTCAAGTCTCAGCATGACGAGAATGGAATACCAAATACTTTGTAATTCAAGTCAGATGGTGTTTCTACTGTGTATGTTCGTATCGCTCATCAGGCGAAAGGCAAGCTCGTCTCGTCATTCAAAGCAAAAAATGCATTAAAAATATATCTCGTACCACAGCGCATGCGTCAATCCGTCTGCTCTAACACAGCTGACCCAAAATGCCTTTATACGAATTTATTGGACAATTGCAATACAATTTAGAATAATCTAGACACGTTTGAAGAGTTCTTTGTCAATGGTTCGTATTTTGCGAGTCTTGACCGTATATTTATTTATTTATACTCTTGTTTATACAAAAAATAAAACCAGAAAAGAAAAGAGAGACAAAAGGCACATGTACAAATGGCGGTCTTATCGCTCTAGGCAATGTCTTCTGGACAACCATAATAAATATAATAATATCAGCTCTGTATTATATACTGTCCCACTGGACTCCTCTACTACTGAGAGATTAGCCCTTAGTCCACCACGTTGTAGTGCGGACTGGTAGACTTCACACACCCTCGAAATTCCTATAGAGAACTTCTCAGGTATGCAGGTTTACAGGTATGGCTTTACGTGATTTCCGAACGTGAAGGTATCATACCAACCTCCTGACTCCGAGCTGCGACTCATATTTTTTAAATGGAAAAACTCAGTCACAAGTTTTTTGGCGTAACACGGTTTTCGAACCCAGGACCTCAGCGCGGTAGTTACAACTACGCCACCGAGGCAGTCAAATAAAGGCAAAAGCTTGCTATATACAATGGCCCGCAAAGTTTAAAATGAAACACACTGAACGCTGCGTACGGAAGCCGATTGCGAGGGACCTTGCTTCGATTATCGACTATGATAAGGCTCATCAATCATGTATACAGTTTATTGTTGAAAACAATACGATGGTCAGTGGAGCGTGGAGTGGATCAAGACGGTCGCGGATTCGAAGTCTAGTTGACATTTTTATAAAGAAATAATTACCTTTTTTTTTATAGGGGAACGGTAAATTTTCCCCACTGCACCTGATGGTAAGTGAAGTGGGGTTCAATAGAATGTCGACTGACGAGAGATGATTACCAGACAGTCGATACAATTATGCCTGTTGGAACCGAATACACACAGGCTGATCCCGGAACGCGACACTAACGTGTGTCACTATGGCGGGTTTTAACACCTTGTGTACGGTGGTCGCTATCCGAGCGGATATATAATATACCCTATCAGCAGCGAAAGTAATAAAGAAAAACATACACATACATTTATAGACTAGAGTGTTCCGTCCCATGATGTGATACGGGGCTACAATAATCTCACTTCTCTTTTATAAATGCCAAAGGTCCATGTGCAAATTCCATCCGAACCGATTCAGCTGTTTCTGCGTTAATTTCTACCAAAAACAATTATACAAACTCGGTTTTATATTATTAGTAATCAGATTTAAAGCAGGAGAAATGAGAGCGTTAAGAAGCATGTGTGGGATGACTTTGAATGATAGAGTGCGGAATACTACGGTCATGAACATGAGTGGAAGACAGAGTATGTAGTAACCAAAATTGAGAAGGGTATGCTAAGGCTTGGGAGTATGTAATTACAAAAATTAAGAAGGGTATGCTAAAGTGGTTTGGGCATTTGGAGAGAATGGATGATAGATTGAGAAAGAGGATTTATAAGGCGAATGTGGGTGGAAGAGCCGATAGGGGTCGACCCCTACCGGCTCTTCCATCCACAATCGCCTTCGACACTCTTAGTAAAGGCCAGGTCAAAAGTACCCTGAACCGGTGTGAATGCATTAAAAGGTGAAGGTGAAGGTAGCGCGAGAAGTATGACAGAATCGTGTCGTGTAGCAATGGATAGTCCCAGCCTACACCTACGGGACAGAGGCGTGATACTACGTATATATGTAAGATTTTTATTAGGTTCACGTCGACATCTAAACAAAACATAGTTTTTTATAACGAGCTAATACGTAAATACCTTGTAACAAGGTTACCAAACTACGCACCGTCTACGCTTCAGTATTGTGAGCCAAAAAAACATTTAATAAGCCTATTTAATGGAATGTTTGGAAACAATATTGTTATTATAGCATCGAGCGGGCGCGAGTTGGTTTGATTTGATTATATATAAAAATGAATCCCTATTTCCCTTGATCACGCGTGAACGGCTGGACCGACTTCACGATTTTTTTTTGTTGTATTTGTTATTGTCAGGAGAAGGTTCTTATGAAAGATTTTTTTTTAAAAAAATTGCGTGGTAAATTAGAAAATTTAAGAAAACTTAACGAAAATATTAATTTTATATAACTGTCAATTGCTTGAAATAACTGTCAGCGATTGACAGAATGCGCGCTGCAAATTCATAGTTAAGACGGGAAAATGTCTTTCGGGTCAGCTAGTTTGATTATAAAAACACCTTTACTTTATTATCGGACTCCGAAATCAACACTGGAGGAACCCTGCTAATTTGATACTGAAATCCTCCGGCTTAGCATCTGTAGAGGCCTGGAGGAAAGTTCTCATCTCATCTCATCAGCCTACAACTGTCCACTGCTGAACATAGGCCTCCCTTAGAGCGCGCCACGTTGCTCGGTCCTCCGCTCTCCTCATCCAGCGTCCACCGGAGACCCTGCGAATGCCGTCGGACCAGCGGGTCGGAGATCGTGGAGGAAGGTTGAGAGGTGATATTTCGGGAAGGGAAGGAAAAGCCTTGGCCTTGGCCTTCTCCCCTCGGCCCATCTAAGAAGGTTTTCTTAGATGGGCCGAGGGGAGAAGGCCAAAAAATGTTGGCAAGCCCTCACAAGCCTCAATGTGTAGTTACAACCATGAGGTATACACACTGGACTGTGTGCCTGGAGCCGCGGCATATGTCCCTCCTTGCATGGGCGTGCATTCGGTGTGGAGACAGAGAAAACAAAAATTGCCTCGGGGAGACCAATCCGTAATAACACGAGCTTTATATTATACTGTCTCACGGCTGGGCATCTGCTGAGGGTTTGGCCATTAACGATACATATCAAGACGGAAAAAAAATAACCCGGAATACTCCTTCACGCGGGCGAGCAATAACTACTAACTTATAAATAAAAAAGTCCATAAGTCACACAGGCTTCTACATACGATATATTATCAAAACCCATGACTAAGCAACGTCCTTGACCCTTTAAACTGTAACATGGCGTACCATGACCTTGACATTTGACGTCACACGCATATTATAACTGTATAGATGGCAGTGGAGAAGGGTGCAATTTTACTAAAGGTAACTCGAGGCAAAAAGAATTACCTTAGTTAACATATCACGGCATTTCACAAAAAAAAAAAACAATAACTTAGATAAACGTAAAAAAATATTGTCTTACTTAAAATATCGCGGCCAATTTAACAGAAAACAAAAACTAAGGCAAGCGGCGATAGCCTAGTTGGTTGTGGAACGGATTGCCGAGACGAATGTACGCAGGTTCAAATCCCAAACACACCTCTGACTTTTCTAAAAATTATGTGTGTATTATTTGTGAATTATCGCTTGATTTAACGGTGAATGAAAATATCGTGAGGAAACCTGCACACCAGAGAAGTTCTCTATAGGAATTTCGAAGGTGTGTGAAGTCTACCAATCCGCACTAGGCCAGCGTGGTGGACTAAGGTCTAATCTCTCTCAGTAGTAGAGGAGGCCCGAGCAGTGAGACAGTATATAATACAGGGCTGATATATTTTATATTCTCCCACAATTCTTGCAATCAACACATCACTGTCCTACACGTCAAAAGCGACTAACAATACCGTATTGTAACGCGTCGAGCTAAACGGTCGGTTAAGAATAAAGATTGGCCAGCATCCAAGCCCATTAACCGTGGTCTACCTTTAAAAAAATAACATCCGACACAACGAGAGATTCGTTTAACATCATTTCACTAATCCACCCTAACATAAATCAGCTAGCTACCTCCCGTGGCAATTCTTGTGCGCTTGGTCTCCACACCTCGTGCACGCCCGCACGGGGGGACATTTGTCGCGGCCCTAGGCACACAGTCAAGTGTGTATATCTCATGGTTGGATATCATATTGAGGCCTATAAGGGGCCGCAAACATTTCCTCTCCCACTTCACTCCGCCTATCCTATTATGTCCCCTTCCTGTCGTTCGTTCGCGTCGACTGCGGGGTCGGTATTTGAAAAAAAAAAAACATTTTTCAGCTTACATCCTTCCCTCTCCTTCCCGTCTATCCCATCTCCACTACTATTCCAGGTACCCTGCAGTCGTTAAGCCGGGGGGACCCAGTACCCCATTTACGGGATCCCCTCGGTGTTGACTGCAGAAATACCATAAAAAAGGACATAAATTAGCTCCCCCGAGACAATTCTTTTGCGCTTGGTCCTCACACGTACGCCCATGCATGGGGGGACATTTGTCGCGGCCCTAGGCACACAGTTGTGTGTATACCTCATGGTTGCCAATTAACACTGAGGCCTATAAGGGCTCGCGAACATTTCCTGACCTTCTCCCCTCCTCTTATCCTAAGAATTTTTCTTATCCTTCCCTCACACTTCCTTCCCAACTTTCCTCCAAGGCCCTGCAATCGCTAAGGCGAGGGATTCCAGTATTCTATTCGCAGGTCCAAGACGGTGTTGCCTATAGGATCCTATACTCAAAAAAAGGCCAAATATCTTCATTAGCATATATTTTACACACACACTAACGTCTTTTATCACCAAAGGGGTAAGCAGAGGTTCAACTGATGCACTCAGTTCCCGCCGTACGAATAGAAGGCGAGCCTATCGCCATATCACACAGAGAAGATAAACCCAATATCACTGGCCGACTGGGGACCAGATGTAAGACCTAAGCTCTGCAGTCGTACCGTAACACAACTATACCATCGAGACAGTCTATTACTTTTAAATCTATTAATAAATTATCTTTCAATTCGAACCATTAGTTCCTGAGATTAGCGTGTTCAAAACAACAAACTCTTTAGCTTTATAATAATATATAGATAAGTAACAAATATTAGGTCTATTTGCCATACGTAAGGAGCCTTGAAGTATTACGTAACGCAATTTGCGGGGGAGGCGGGGACTTGTAAAATGTTACGATGCGTTACAGGGGCGGGAGGGGGTTCTCGTACAAAGCGTTATGTAACATTGTTTTTTTTTTTAATATAGGTATTTTATCGACTTTCCGGTATTTTGCGAAAAATAATTGTGAATATTAGAAAAAATTTGTAAGTTTAGAGTTACATAAGTTTTGGAGGGGGACGGGGGCGTACAGGGAAACGTTACGGCGCGTAACATCGGGGGGTGGGGGAGTCAAAAATCTTCAAAAATTGCGTTACGTAATACTTGAACGGCCTCTAAGGCGGCAAGTATCATTGTTTGAAACCTTCGCCACTTATACAGTAAGATTCTTCGATTGTTCGTCCCTATTCTTGAAGTTAAAACGCCTCCTTAGATCATGATTTTGTCATCCAAATTGCTATGGAGGGAAGTGTACAATTAATATTTCCAACTCCTCCCTATCTTTCTATTTGATTAATTTCGTTGCGGGATAATGACATTAAATTTCCCTGAGACTCGGCGAGCTTCACTGCTCGGTGTCATACAATGCCACTGCTGATCCTCACAGGAGTTGTAGTGGTGGGTGTGACGGCGGGAAAGTCTCTATTATGCAGTAAGGTGGTGGAATGTAGTGACCGCGATGCACCCGTCCGGGCCAGTGCGACGCCCGTCCGGAACGCCTTGCAATCACTTTACTGTAGCACTAATCCGCAGTGACGCGAGCCGCCAGGTGGCGCGGCGAGCGTGGACATTTAGTGCAAATATTAACATTGGTTATTAAGTATTGACTTATGAACAAAACTTGTAATATTGTAAATATAAAATTGATAGTAAAGGATGGTGAATAAGCAATGTATGGATAAATTTAGAGACGTGTTGAATTAGAAAATACTTCTCGAATATATCAAGACTGATAAATATATGAATATTTTAAAATATTAAATAGAAATTTAATTATTATCAATTTAGATCTGTAATGTTACATTTCCGGTTCGGTTGTACATATAATTTCAATCAACCCAGGGACGCCGCGAGCGTGGACATTTAGTGCAAATGTTAACCAAAACTGATTACAATATTTAACTGAGTAGGGTATATTTTATATCTGCCCGGATAGCGACCACCGTACACAAGGTGTTAAAAGCCGCCATAGTGGCAAACGTAAGTGTCGCGTTCCGAGATCAGCCTGTGTATATCCGGTTCCAACAGGCCGGCACAATTGTGTAGACTGTCGAGAAGTCACCTCTTGTGAGAAATTCTATTGGACCCCACTCCGCTTACCATTATGTTCAGTGGAGTCACTTTGCCGTACACTTAAAAAAATATTCAGGACTATTTTAATTCTACCGCCGCGCTGTGAAAGCTCTGCTGGTATAGCAATATTGTCTATTTCTACAACCTACCAGTTAACTATTGTATTCCAATTTGAAGTTTAAATCACCAAATTAACTAGTGAATTAAAATAGATAATTTAACTTAAAACGAAACCGAACGAAACGTAACCTTTGTGACCACGAAGGCTGCAATGTCTTCGAAACGTCGAAAGAAAATTATAATATAAAAACCGCAATAAAATTCGCAAAATAAATCTATTTCAATGTCTATCATTCGCGTAAACATAAGAAATCATTTTGAAAATATTTCTAACGCGCATCGCCTACGCTGATTCCGATACACCAGCTCGCATCTATCATGTAGGTTATGCAAAAGCGTCTGCCGCTAGACTGAAATTAGTAATCTAAATAGCAGAGCAGTGGCGAAGGGAAACGTTTTTCAAAAGGTAACCCGAAGCAAAAAAATTGCCTTGGTTAACATATCGGAGCCAATTGAACAGAAAACAAAAACTAAGACAGTCGTAAATTAACCTAAAAAAGGGGAGCCGGTAGGAATCTCGTTGTATGGCTTCACCATTGTAACAGAGATAGCTTTGGAAGCGTCCAAGAGCCAAGAGGCCAAGGGCCAAGAGCGTCACCAGCTTTATCGCCCAGGGGGGGCAAGTTGATGTGGAGAATGAGAAAAGTATGAATTGTAGGTAAAGTCGAGAGCACATGTTCCTACCCCACTTCCCGTCTCCCGCTTTAACAATCAAGAGCAGAGGGTAATAGAGAGTACGGAATATTAGGAATGGAATTGGTGAATTCATTCGAGTTTTCGACGTACGGGAATGATCAAGCAAGTCAAGTCAACGACTTGGGATTTTGGTTGCTTTACATTTGGCTACTTTTTTAGAATCTCTAGGTATCGTAAGGCATGTAATGCTACATTGTTTATATTTTTAAGTAATTCCTAACCGAATTTGGGCCACGGCGGCCAATCTCAACGGAGATCAGCCTCGCAGGAGTTATTATAGTGCACAAGTGCGTGCAATACACAAGCACTCTCTGTTCCTTCTCATAGTCCAGTGAGACGGCAGACATGACCGGAGAGTTCAGCAGGACCAACGGCTTTACGTGCTTATAGCACGAGGGTATTACACCGCCTACCTCCCGACTTCGAACTGTGAGTAATTTTTAAGATGGAAAAACCCAGTCACAATTATTTTAGCCCGGGATTTGAACCCAGGACCTTAGCGTGGTAGCAGTACTCGTACCGTGTACAATTACAACTACGCCTCTGAGGCAGTCCAATACATTTCTAGATATGTACCTGGCATGCCTCCAGTAATACGTCATGATGTCAACGCCACGATGACGCCAAGGACATTGATGGTCATCGTTGTTTATTTCGGAGAGTGATGATTTAATAATGCTCACAAGATACAACCAAAATACATTACATACGTAAGTATCATACGGCCCATACCCATTCTTTAATAAATAATAATAATAATATCAGCCCTGTATTATATACTTGGCCACTGCTGAGCAAAGGGCCTCCTCTACTACTGAGAGGGATTAGGCCTTAGTCCACCACGCTGGCCTAGTGCGGATTGGTAGACTTCACACACCTTCGAAATTCCTATAGAGAACTTCTCAGATGTGCAGGTTTCCTCACGATGTTTTCCTTCACCGTTTAAGCGAACGATAAATTAACAAAGAATACACACATGATTTTAGAGTTCGGAACGCCACATCTAATACGTAGTACATATATATCAATGGCGCTGATATTATGATTAACAAACTAATAACTGTCAAAGTCCACATTTCACTCGTAGATCGCTTACCTACCTGGCCGAAAACGAAAGGGCCGTGTCGAACACATTCGAAATGACCAGTGAAAGTGCATCCGAGTTGCTGTTACACAAACGACTGGCAACAAACGTGTATTGCGTAAACACACCGGTTCACTTTCGCACGGTGTGACGGAACGATCACATTTTTGTTAATTTTAGTTAATACTAGCGACCCGCCCCGGCTTTGCACGGGTGCAATGCTGATACTAAATACACTACAGAAAAACTGTGAACGTTGTATATAAAAACATAGCGGCCCGCTCTGGCTTCGCACGGGTATAACATAACAAAATAACAGTAATTCTCCACTATTTAATGGATGTTATTATACATATAAACCTTCCTCTTGAATCACTCTATCTATTAAAAAAAACCGAATCAAAATCCGTTGCGTAGTTTTAAAGATTTAAGCATACATAGGAACAGAGAAAGCGACTTTGTTTTATACTATGTAGTGATTACGAGCAACTATTTCAAACAGCGCACAAGGTGCGTTCAGTCTCCTCACCAAATGCACGTCCGCACTGGGACACATTTGTCGCGGTCCTAGGCACACAGTTAAGTGTATACCTCATGGTTGAAAGTACACATTGACGCCTATGAGGGACTCGTGAACATTTCCTCACCACTTCACTCCGCCCATCCTAATACTTCCTCTTCCTTCCCCTTCTTTCCTCCCCTATTTCTCGTCTTCCTCTCTTCCTCCAGGGCCCCGCAGTCGCTAAGCCCGGAGGAACCAGTATACCGTTCGCAGGTTTCCTTGGGTGCTGGCTGCGGGGTCTGTACTTAGAAAAAAAACAGCGCAGAAGGTGGTCAGAGGACATCGTAATGTCACAGTAACTCGCTGGATGCAAGCCGCTTCTAACAGGTTATTCTGGACGACCATTGGTCCCATACTGGTGGTAGGTCTCATATGTGAGGGTGCGCCTGGGTAGGTACCACCGCAATGTCTTTCTGTCAAGCAGCAGTGTGGAGTCACTGTTGTGTTCCGGTTTGAACATTGTAGCCATTGCAACTACTGGACATAATGATACTTAACATCTCATATTTCAGGATGGCGAGCGCAGTGGTATACCACAATACTTTGTAATTCAAGGTGTTATGGTGTTTCTACTGTTTATCGACGGTCGTTTCGCTTACCATCAGGCGAACGGAAAGCTCGTCTCGTCATACAAAGCAATAAATAGCAATGAAGAGTAATATACCAAATATGATATATCTTTGGGCCTCACTGCGCTTAACATCAAGTGCATGAAAGCCACTACACCGAGCACCGATAAAAAAAAAAACAAAAACATAGTTGGTTCATAAAAAAAAGTCGCTAAAAGGGACACTCGAATATATAAAACCGGCCCTGAATAACACGTTACAACCATAGTTTTTTTTTACAAATTGCCCGTTAACCATTTCGTTTCGTCATCACTAAAATAAATTGTAATTTACTCTTCAAAACGCGAAATTTCGAACATAGAAGTCTCAATCTTCGAGAAACCTTTGCGTCATCGATCCTGTGTTTCACAATAGGTGCTGAGCCGTCGTGAGTGACTATGACACAGCGAATTTTTTTTTATACGCGCCAAACGCGTCATTGAGTAGCTGTTAATGACTCACTATGCCACTTAGGTGGTATATTCACGCATATATTGTAGAACGCTGAACGGGTAGGCAGATGCGCAACAAAGCACTCACAGACTTCACTTAATTTTAAATATCAAGAGGCATTTTATCTATCTAGAAGTTAAATTAATTTTATATTGTTTAAAAGACAGTTTTTGATTACATTTCTCCTGTGCTTAGTTAAAAGATTAGTATGAGAGAATAATAGAATTACAAAAACTGCCTAAATATCATTAAAGTTAAGAGTTGACTCTTGAATGGTAGTTTTAGGACCGATTGAAAGATGCTACTCAGTATCGCTCTTAAGTGCGATACCAGCATTATAATATCGTAACTATTCAATAATTAATGACTCAATGAATAAAAACACTTTATTTTATGAACGAAATACAGTAAAATGAATGTAACACCGCAATGTCTATTTCTGCCGCCAAGCAGCAGTGTGTAGTCTGTTGTGTTCCGGTTTGAAGGACATTGTAGCCAGTATAACTACTGGATATAAGACTTAACATCTCATGTCTCAGGATGGCGAGCGCAGCGGAATACCAAACAATTGTTTGTAATTCAAGTTGAATGGTGTTTCTACAATAAGGCGAACGGCAAGCTCGTCTGGTCATTTAAAGCAATAAAAAAATATATAATAAAACGTGTACTAATAAGCGATATTATCGCTAAAAAGCTATCTCTTCCAGACAACTTAATACACAAAGATACTTATATTTATTATGAGTTAAAGAACAGATATAGACTAAACAATCCAAACAAGACAAAACATTGTATAATTGTAAAACGTAGGTAGTTATTGTAACATTCACTCGCGGACGACCGACACTTCAGTCCACCCCGTGACCTTGAAGGCTTCTTCGAAACGTCGGGAGATAATAATAATATGAATAACCGAGATAAAATTCGTCTTTCAATAAATAATTCAACATTAAATAACAGATATTAACAGCATCTCAAATTATATGTGATAGCATAATATGACGAATTTCGACAGTCGAGTTTGTTTATTGAATAGCACTGACTTAGCTAACAACAGGCACTTAAATAGCAGCTCAAGTTTCGAATATTAAATACTTCATACCTTAAACGTCTACTTAAGACACTACTCAAAGGTGAGTTCGATCTGTTAACACTATAGTTCTATTAACCGTTAAATATAAAATTCTATTGGAGCAATTGTTGGCCAGAAAAACAAACAAATCTCTGATCAATTCGCTGTTCTAAGTACACCCACTTAGCTTTTTTATACATTCCTAGCAGTGACCGCACTGCACCTGAAGGTAAGGAGTGGGGTCCAATAGAATGTCGACTGACGAGAGATGATTACCCCTCAGTCGACACAATGATGCCTGTTGGAAACTGATATGCACTGGCAGATCTCAGAACGCGACACTTACTTGGGCCACTATGGCGGGTTTTAACCACCTTGTGTACGGTGGTGGTAATCTGGGCGAATATAAAATACGTATATCCTAGCTTATTTCCGTGCCATAACGTTTATAATGTAACATTGTAGTATAACTACTGGACATAATAATTAACATCTCATGTCTCAGGATGGCGAGCGCAGTGGAATGCCAAACACTTTGTAACCCAAGGTGTTGGATAGTGTCTCTACTGTTTATGTGCGTTCGTATCTCTCACCATCAGGCGAACGGCAATCTCCTCTCGTCATTCGAAACAATAAAAAAAACCGTTAAATATTATAAAAATCTAGGAGTAATTGGCCAATCAGGATTCGCAGTCCTAAGTACATCCACTTAGCTTATTACCGGGTTAAGTTTTGAAATATGTAAACGCCGTGGCTAATCAACTTGCCTTTATCCATATAATATCTTAGATAATTTCGATAAAGTCAAGGCTGTGCGAGGATTATGTGTATTTTCGCAATCTCGAATCATCAACGTCATCTATCTAATCAAAAGATTTGGCACATCCAGTCCATAAACAGGTAGCCGTTACTTCATTTTTAAGAATACAATTTGTACAGAAAATGAATGTATAGATTTTTTTTTTATACGGCCATCTTGACATTGTGTTATGAAATGAAACCACGTGCTCGTATTTACTTATGCTTACGTTATGCCAAAAATCATGCATGACAAACGAATATTTTCACAAAAAAATTGGATTTAATTTTTGGTATTTTGATCATGTAGTTTGGTACAAATATGTGCGCATGAGTGTATTTCTGACGGAAATGTGATGTTGCCACTGCGACGAATCTTAAAGTAGTAGTGACATTAGGGCGTGTAAAATTAAAGTTACTTTTTATTGATATTTTACAAGAGCTTACTTACAACGTTAAGACTGTTTGCATTTCCTCAGTACATTAAGCATTTTTTTCTAAATACGTCATTTGAAATTGCTCAGCTGTTTTCGGTTACCATATTTTTTGCTGTTTATCAATTGCCTGCGACCTTCTGAACAATCTGTTTACACACAGAAGGCGACCAAGTCACATCCGCCAATGCTGAAGGCTACGCGTTGATACCGAATGTTAAAGCTGGCGTGTGTAGTGACTCAGTCTCATCCACCAATGCGCCTGTAAGGATGGAGTCGCTGTTGAAACACAGAAGACCAAGTCTTCATATCCGCCAATGCTGAAGGCTACGCGTTGATACCGAATGTTAAAGCTGGCGTGTGTAGTGACTCAGTCTCATCCACCACTGCGTCTGTAAGTCGAGTCGCTGTTGAAACACAGAAGACCAAGTCTTCATATCCGCCAATGCTGAAGGCTTAACACGCGTTGGTATCGAGTGTTAAGGCTGGCGTGTGTAGTGTCTCACTCTCATCCACCACTGCCCCTGTAAGGATCGAGTCGCTGTTGAAACACAGAAGACCAAGTCTTCACATCCGCCAATGCTGAAGGCTACGCGTTGATACCGAATGTTAAAGCTGGCGTGTGTAGTGACTCAGTCTCATCCACCAATGCGCCTGTAAGGATGGAGTCGCTGTTGAAACACAGAAGACCAAGTCTTAACATCCGCCAATGCTGAAGGCTACGCGTTGATACTGAATGTTAAAGCTGGCGTGTGTAGTGACTCAGTCTCATCCACCAATGCGCCTGTAAGGATGGAGTCGCTGTTGAAACACAGAAGACCAAGTCTTCATATCCGCCAATGCTGAAGGCTACGCGTTGATACCGAATGTTAAAGCTGGCGTGTGTAGTGACTCAGTCTCATCCACCAATGCGCCTGTAAGGATGGAGTCGCTGTTGAAACACAGAAGACCAAGTCTTCATATCCGCCAATGCTGAATGCTCAATACGCGTTGGTATCGAGTGTTAAAGCTGGCGTGTGTAGTGTCTCACTCTCATCCACCACTGCGTCTGTAAGTCGAGTCGCTGTTGAAACACAGAAGACCAAGTCTTCATATCCGCCAGTGCTGAAGGCTCAATACGCGTTGATATCGAGTGTTAAAGCTGGCGTGTCTAGTGACTCAGTCTCATCCACCACTGCGCCTGTCGAGTCGCTTTGACGCCGAGCAGTGAAGATTAGTGAGTGTAGAGACTATACCCTCCCATAACACTACTCTTGTCCTTCTGAGGCAATTCTTGTGCGCTCGCTCTCCACACCTCGTGCACGCCCGCACGGGGACATTTACCGCTGCCCTAGGCACACAGTTAAGTGTGGATACCTCATGGTTGCTAATTCTCATTAAGGCCTATACGGTGAACATTTCCTGACCTCCCTTACTCCTTTTCTAAGAGGTTTCCATATCCTTCCCCTAAACTTCCTTCCCAGCTATCCTCTCAAATTTCCTCAAGGACTCTGCAATCCCTAAGCCGACAATTCCAGTATACCATTCAGTATCCCCCGCGTTTTTTCTGCAGGATCCGATACAAAAAGAAAAACACTGCCCCTGCAAAGATCGACAATACACTGAAATATCTTTCTAACCGAACAAAATCAACCATGGATTCGAACCCATACCCCCTACAGCCAATTCAAGTTCACTGCCACTAGGATGACATCACCAGTCACACGTATAAAATCAAAATTCATTAAACCGAGCTCTACGCGCACTATCTTATCTTGTAAGAAAAAAAAAAGTAGATTATGAAATTGGAAAAAATACGTTCAGATAAGAGTTGATTACTGTCGACTGGCACATAACCTCCAAATAACACATGTGGCACCACGTGGTCGACGCAACGTGGCGGTTTAACTTCACCAATTATCATCATTGGTCGAAAATCAACCTTAACTCATTACAATTATTAATTTTGTTCTATTAGCTGTTACCTTATTTGGCAGTGTGATGCATATTTTTATTCATTAAACTGTGTCAAATCGCACGTACATGCGCGCGCGCAGACTTAGTAACATGAAACTAAACCGCCTTCAAAAACATCGAATAATTTAACATAATATATTGATTATCAATTTTGGAGGCGGTGATTAATTAAAAAAGTTAAAATGCGATGCGAAATATTCGTTTCAAGTATTAATATTTAGAGAATGATAGTCTAGTTGGAAAATAAACGGACTATGGCGATGAATGAACACATTTCTAACTTGTTCAAGTAACGAATACGTGTGTAATAATATACTGTCCCACAGCAAGGGCCTCCTCTACTACTGAGAGATTAGACCTTAGTCCACAACGCTGTAGAGCAGGCAGACTTCACACACCCTCAAAATTCCTGAGGAGAACTTCTCTGGTACGTAGGTTTTCCGACGTCACCGTTAAAGCAAGCGATAATTCACAAAAAATACACATATAATTTTAAAAAAGTCAAGAGTTCAGTACCCTTGGGATTTGAACCTGTGGACACTCGTCTCTGCAGTCCGTTCCACACCCAACTATGCTATCGCCATATCGAGCACAAATTCTCTCCAAATGATACAGGGTAGAACAACCGAAATATCACTTTTCCCGACCCGGACATAGAACCCGAGACTACAGTCGTACCGTGTTACAACTACGCCACCTAGACATTCGACAAGATATACACACATTGATATTAATTATACCAGTTATTAACACGTGTAAGAATATAGCCTTTATTCTTTATAAATATAAGGAAAATGTTATTTTCGGCAGTAAATATTAATTCGAAGGTCATTCAATTATTGGACATTATGAGACGTGTAATATAGCGCAGGATGACGAGCGCAATTCACTGCTATACTTTTAGTATTATACTAGAAAGTTATTGCAGCAATATGTTGCTCGCAAAACTTTTACAAATGCTTATAGGACTATTAGTATACTTATGAATTGAGACTGATATCTGTATATTAGAGATATTGAAGAACTAATACAGTGGTGTGCGTTACTGGTGGTAAGTCTCTCATATGTGAGAGTCCGCCTGGGTAGGTACCACCGCAATGTCTATTTCTGTCAAGCAGCAGTGTGTAGTCTGTTGTGTTCCGGTTTGAAGGACATTGTAGTCAGTGTAACTACTGTACATAATAATTAACATTTCGTGTCTTAGGATGGCGAGAAAATGGAATACCAAGCAATAATTTGTAATTCAAGGTGTTGGTGTTTCTACTGTTTATGGGCGGTCGTATCGCTTACCATCAGACCAAAGGTGAGCTCGTCTCGTCATTCAAAGCAATAAAAAACAAATTTTAATATTATGGAGGGTCTACATTTGAGCAACAGAAGCCAAAAAATAGTTTTAGAATTTTTGTCTGTATGTTTGTACACGCATCACGCAAAAACTACTGCATGGAATTAAATGCAGTTTTCACCAATGTATTACTAGAGGTCTAACTTAAAATATACGCTACATATTATCCCGGGAAACTATAAAGCGGGTATTTTATTCCGGAAAATCTTTTTCACGCGGGCGTAACCGCGAGCATAATCTATTAATTAATAATAAAAAACTCATTCTAATCTTAATGAGAAAAAAATACCAATTTGGGTTTTACAAATCACCCATTGATAACATAAATGACACTATCTTTAAAATATATCATGATTTCTTCATTTATTAGGTTTTCTATCAGACTCAACGCTACGAATACAATAATCTATTTATATAAAAATGAATCCATATTTCTCTTGGTCACACCATCACGCGTGAACGGCTGGACCGATTTCACTATTTTTGTTTTGTTGTGTTTGTTATTGTCAGGAGAAGGTTCTTATGAAAGAAAAAAATGGTCGGAAATTTGAAAATTTTAGAAAACTTAACGAAAATATTAATATTATATAAATATTGTTTGAAATAACTGTCAGCGATTGACAGAATGCGCGCTGCAAATTCATAGTTAAGACGGGACAACGTCTGTCGGGTCAGCTAATTATAATAATATAACTTATAGCTATAATGTAAGCCCAAGTTAGGATAACACAACATGTATATAATTTAAATTAAAAGTAATTTTAAACGCAGGAAATTAAACATAAAATGATAATAATATCAGACCTGTATTATACACTATCTCACTACAAGGCCTCCTCTACTACTGAGAGATCAGGCCTTAGTCCACCACGCTGTACTGCGGGCAGACTTCACTTCACACACCCTCAAAATTCCTATAGAGAACTCAGGTATGCAAGTTTCCTCGCGATGTTATCCTACACCGTTAAAGCAATAAACCCAATATCGTAATACAATTTAGAGACGTTCATGCAATAAGTAAACCTATACCAGACCATAGATGATCACTGGGGGGACTGAGGTGTTGGTCATCCGAAAAGTCAAAGTTACAATATCTACCTACATTTTACCATGAAGACTAGTTCTCGAAACTTTAGAAAAAAAAAATCATATAAAAAACCGCAATTAAAATCCGTAAAATATTTTCATTTCTAAGATTTAACACATATAACAAAACTATGCCAATGGCAGAGTACACGACTATTCCTGTGATATATTTAACACAATTAGCACTTCGCGATGGTCTAGTCCGCACGTGTAAACGAAATTGGGCATCTAACACATCACAATACTTGAAGATTTCGCACTCTTAATAAAATAATGACCCATTTCAAAATTGCCAATTTGTGAGAATCGTCAAACAACCAATTTCTTTTTGCGACCTTTTATGTTCTTCCCTTTTTTTCAGGTTACAGGTTTCATTTTTTAGATATCTTTAATAAGCTCAACTTTATAGCAACTTCAAAAAAAAGGTAGCAAACAAAAATTAGTCTTCCAACGACTGCCACGAATTAACAATTTTGAAATAGGTCATTATTTTATTAAGAGTGCGATTTAATCGTTAATGTGTAAACCTAGATTAGACGAAGCAACAAATCGGATGTGCAAGTAAATAGCACATGCGATTTTCGCCCTAATGTCGAAGCAATTAAAGCCTGTGTTGACAGGCCCCACTGGCCCCAAAAGTTTGCCGCAACAAACTCGCTCAAATAAAAGCTTAATAGATAGTGTTGACTAGGCAAGCACGGCAGGCTTTAGCTACCCGTAAAAAAAGAATATGCACCAATTTTCCGGCATCCTTTTTGTTAAAAGATCGCCACATTATTACTGGTAAAGTTATCTCATGTTTACGTGAATGTTAGACATTAAAATTAAACTAGTTTTCGGATTCTATCGCGGTTTTTTTTATATTTTATTAGGGGAGTCCCCCCCCCCCCCCGTGTCCATGGAGGCTGCAAAGTATTCGAAACGTCGTGAGAAAAATTAAAATATAAAAAACCGCGATAGAATCCGAAAAGTAGTTTAATTTAATTGGTAAAGTTGTCATTGGTTGATTGGTGTTTTAGTTAGAGACGCATCATGCTCGAACTAGTGGCATCTCTTCGGGCCCGTAACGCCTTTCTTAGGATCTGGTCCTTGAGACGACACGACTCACTCTTGCCCCTAAAGCCCACACTGTTTAATGCCTCATTTAGGATCAATTAGGGCCCACCCATTATTACGTCACACGTAAGCCCTATTAACATGTGACGTAATTAATGCGCCTTATTGCTAGCAATAATTGCCCTGAATTATATACTGTCCCACTGCTGGGCACGGGCCTCCTCTACTACTGAGAGGGATTAGGCCTTAGTCCACCACGCTGGCCTAGTGCAGATTGGTAGACTTCACACACCTTCGAAATTCCTATAGAGAATTTCTCAGATGTGCAGGTTTCCTCATGATGTTTTCCTTCACCGTTAAAGCGAACGATAATTCACAAAGAATACACACATGATTTTAGAAAAGTCAGAGGTGTGTGCCCTTGAGATTTGAACCTGCGGACATTCGTCTTGGCAGTCCGTTCCACACCCAACCAGGCTATGCGCCTTATTGCTAGCAATAATTGCTCCGTCTAAACAAGACTTTAATCTGTCCTTAAACCGTCCTGCAGTCGAAACTACTTTCCGAACTGGCGGTTAAGTAAAAATATATGCAATCTAAATAATCTAACATTTTGTGACTTAATAAATTATTTAATTAAATTTTATACGATGATTACTAGAGTATAGTTGCGTACTATACATGCTATTACAACTTTACGACGACATTTCTCGAAGGTGACCAGAGACGATAAATCAAATGACAATAACGCTTAAGGTTGCAAAGGTTTATTGGATTTCAGAAATCAATTATTTTTCTAGGACTAAGGAAATAACAATCATTATTATTTCATATATTTACATGTATATATAAAAAAGATCCGTTGTGTCTTTTTTTTACTTGACTTACGTTTGTTAGCCTGACAAGGGTCAGTTTATTTATTATTCCTTTTTATTTATGTGGAACTAACAGCTATAAGATATTAAATAAATATAACAACACACCAGGCTTGGATGAGCGCTTATGGCGCTCGCAACCCTTGAACATTAAGTGACCTGACAGCAACTCGCTAACGAGCTACGAGACTTTCCCGCCCTCACACCCACCACTACAACTCCTGTAAGGATCAGCAATGGCATTGTATGACACCGAGCGGTGAAGCTCGCCGAGTCTCAGGGAAAACTAATTTGTCATTATCCCGCAACGAAATTAATCAAATAGAAAGGGAGGAGTTGGAAATATTAATTGTCCACTAACAAACGTCACGTCCGTCACTAACGAGTTACGAACCTCAACGCCTACTAGGAGAGTATAAGACATCAACAAGGGTCACCTTCTATATTCCATCCCATAATAAGCGAGCCTATCGCCACATCGAGCACAACTTCCAGACTCCAATATCATTAATTATAATATGGTAGGCAGCGGCTTGTGTGTCCTTGGCATCACCGAGTCCATGAGCTTCGGTGGCCGCTCACCATCAGGCGGGCCGCTAGCTCACCTGCCTAAAATGAAAAAAAAAAAAAAAATGCCCTACCCTGGAATCCAATCCGATACTGTAGCACGGTAGTCGTACAACAAAACACTGAGGTATGTTCTTAAGACTAAGGAAAATAATATATACAAGGTTTCCTGATGGGACATTTTCCCTGAACCGTCTGGGAAGTCCTACGCTATGTCATCGTGTGAATATATTGTTTACAAACTTCAAATTTTAATAAGCAGTTATGCAGTATTTGACTATCTGTACATCGCACTCTTAATTAAATAATTACCTATTCCAAAATTATTAATTTGTGGAAATCGTCAAACTAATTTCTCTTTGCAAACCTTATATTTAGCCTTTTTTTTCATGCTGTAGGTTTCATTTTACACCTATCTATAATAAATACAATTTTATAGCAACTTAAAGAAAATTGTCGCAAACAAAGATTAGTTTTTGACGATTCCCACAATTGTATCCTACAGGTCCTTATTTTATTAAGAGTGCGACATATTATAAAACAAAGTCCCCAAAAGCTGTCTGTATGTGATCGATTTTCTCAAAATCTACTGAACGGATTTTCGTACGGATTTTACTAAAAGACAGTGCAATTATTGAAGAAGGTTTGGATTAATGGTACTTTACGGTTTTATGTAAATTGACTGAAACAACGATTACTGATGAAGAGGTCACGTGGTTGTGAAAAATCTAGTTGGTCGGGATTTACGCGGGAAATTTTTGTGGCACACTGATTACCACGCAGGCGAAGCCGCGGTCACAGCTAGTTGTACTTATTGAAAAGATTCAAAATATAGGAGGCATGTGGAAGTGTCCTAAATTAAATTTGATACGTTTTAAAACATGAAAACAAATTATGTCGTTTTTCGTTATATCAATAAAAAAAAATATCAGTGTGTTGTGTGTTTTATCTCCTGGTTGCGCCTCTTATGCAGAGGCGCAACCAGGGCACCGACTTATCGCCAAGTGTGTTCCGTCCCATGATAGCGGGCGAGCCTATCACCATATCGGGCATAAATTCCACACTCCAGGCTGATACAGTACAGAAAAACCGAAATATCACTTTGACCAAGGATTCGAACCCAGAACCTCAGAGCGAATTTAATACGACGAAATTTTAAAGGCCGAAATATCCATGCATATTAATTATTTTTACGTTTTTCTTTCAACTGCGAGAACTAATCACTAACTAGACGTGAATTTAAATTCTTTACTTGTCAATACTTGTTTAGTTACCCAGATTAAAGGTGAAACAAAATGTATGACCTTAAGCTATAACCTTAAATAAGGACCAGGTATTTTATTTGGAAAACCTATTTTGAAATTACGTATTTTGCATTTTGTATTTAAATACTTTTATTTAAAACTATTTTGTATTTCTATTTTAAATACTAAACTTACAATGTATTTGCATTTTGTATTTAAATACTTTTACTAAACTATTTTTCACATCTCTGTTAAGAAACTATTTAACGTAAAGACAATTTTCTTAAATGCACAAAACAAACGTTAACTAAGGATATTTATTCCGAAACACCAACGGAGTGTGAAAACCGATCAAGTGGGAATCAAACACGCGCTTATTGGGTTCTGTACACAAAAATTTTCGTCATTATTTTAATACTAACTTTTGCTCGCGGCTTCGACCGCGTGAAGTTTTCCGGGTTATTTTTTTCCGACTTACTTGATATGTATCGTTATATTATGACCAAATTACACAAAATCATAAATTGTAGCCTATGTGTTATTCTGATGATAACCAATATTACAACGTTTCATCCAAATCCGTTCAGTAGTTTTTTCGTGAAAGAGAAACAAACATACATCCATACATCCAACTTTCGCATTTATAATATTAGTAGGATTTGCCATTTATTAGGCATCTTCAGACTATGTTTAATTTATGAAATTAATAACTAAACTTTTGCCAGCGTCTGCGTAAAAAGATCCGGGATAAATAGCCTATAGCATTCAGTAATAATGTAGCTTTCAATAGTGAAACATTTTTCAAAATCCGTTTAGTAATTCCTGAGATTAGCGAGTCTAAACAAACTCCTTAGCTTCATATTTTAATAAAGATTAAAAAAATTAACGATAAAATCCACTAAATATTACTCAAAATAAAACTTCATATTTTTTAATCCAATGAGCCATTCATTGTATTCAAATGCCAGATAATTTCGCGAGATACGTCAACAAATAAAAAAAAAAACAAAGTCTTACCTACTCTTCGCAAAATACTTTTTTTTGTATAGTCAATTTACAGGTATTTAAACCCTATTATTTTTTAGATTAATGTTGTAAAACTCTATAAATATAAAAAATACTGCAAACGTTTATTTTTTTTTGTTTATTCAACTAAGAAATTAATCTGACGAAGTCACGTTAGGCAATCCACTGCATGTAAGTCGAATCGCAAGCAAATTGAATTATAACACATTTTACTTCAGTCACAAAACTAATGCTAACCTTGTAACTGGAAATGTTTTATTTCAATGTCCCAAAACAGTAATTCTAATATAGCGGAAAAGTCTTTTACCCGATCGAAGCTACGAATAAGAGAGTTTGCGTAAGGTAACCTAACCCTAAACTTATATTTTATGCGTGGACAGTTAGTAATAATTTTCCTCATATATTTCTAATCATCTTTCCCCAAGTGGTGACTACAAGTAATAAATATCTGTTATCACCTTATCAATACACTCCAATTCTTATAAATGTTAAGTCAAACGGGTGTACGACAACGGGTAACGGACAACGGGTACACAACGGATGTGTTGGGCACGGGCCTCCTCTACTACTCAGAGGGATTAGGCCTTAGTCCACCACGCTGTAATGCGGATTGGCAGACTTCACACACCCTTAATATTCCTATACAGAACGTCTCAGGTATGCAGGTTTCCTCACGATGTTTTCGTTCACCGTTAAAGCAAGAGATAATTCACAAAGAAGACACACATAACTCTAGAAAAGTTAGAGGTGTGTTGGGTTTTGAACCTGCGGACATTCGTCTCGGCAGTCCTTTCACACTCAACTAGGCTATCGCCTCTTCTGGGACCTACTGGAGGCATTATTTTTATTTATAAATGATTTGGTCAGTCAAAATAATATTCTATTGTCTTAGGATAACAAGCATACTGGAATGCAACGTCTTAAACCAAGGCTTGGTTGATAGTAAATAACTGTCAATAAACAGTGGGAATAATCAATGAACAATATTTAAATAACAAAATACTGTTCACAACACACTGATATATTAAATGTTAAATCACATACAAATTTACTCGATCAGCTGTCAAACCCGCTATCTTGCCTCTTAATAAGGTTTAAACTAGAAACCGATGATGTTTTAGACCTATTTAAGCAATTCTTCACCACCTCTTAGCGCTAAAACAATCTTATAAGTAAGACTGATAATGTCCAAGAATTTCAGTCACAACATCAACAGCACATTTCTGCTCGGTGACAGAAATAGCCGTTGCAGAGGTACCCAACCGCTGAATCCTCACATGAAAAAAGTACTCAGTAACAAGATGGTTACAAGGTCAACAAATTATGATGAGATCAGTTATACTGACCCAGTAATTTGCTGATAACTTATGGGGTCAAGAATTATATTCTTAAATAATATTTTTATTACAATCGTGAAGCACAGTGATTCTTGATTATAATGCTGCTTGCAGACCGAAATCTATTTATAGGTTAAAATATTTTTAGTTTTTCATTTTATCACGGAGAAAGTCTCAATAATTGTAACTTAGTTTATTAATAAATTATTAAATAGTTATAATATCTCAATAAATTTTCATTGGCATATGTATTATGAATCAAAATATATTTTTTATAATCAGTTACGCTTTTACTAGTCTAATAACGAAATAAAATTCTAAACAGACAATGTTGCTCTCTCATAACTAAAAAAAATTACAAATTCATCATATATATTAAAATTTAGATTAATTGTACGTCTACCATTGGTATACAAACTTAAAACCCTGTATTCCATATGGGTAAAGCAGAGATGAAAGAAATGCACCCACCCACACTTTCTATTATATATAATTTTAAAATATAAGCATCATGTTTGTCTTCTTATTGCTTTTGTACGCAAACAAGTAAACAGTCCACCTGACAGTAAGCAGTATCCGCATCCTATGGACTGTAACAACACTGACACTGACTGTGACTGACACAAAATACAATTTCACTGTGTCTTTTGAATCAAAAAACTCACAAATTATTGTACAACCCACGTCCACAATCTGTACACAATACCACTAAACCAATGAGGTGATATAATAATATTATGATTTAAAAATCTTAAATCTACCATCATAAACGTTGCAAAAAATTTCAGTAGAAATTATCATAAGTACCATTGCATGCAAACCAAGTCTTTTGTCGCTTAGTCACTGTAATGATGAGTCTTATAAGGCCACATTTGGGTAATTAAGGACAATCATATTACATTACTTACATAAAAAAGTTTACCTTAACGCCAAGTTTTATTACACTATGAAAGTCACTGTTTTAATTAATACAATACTCATGAAACATCCAACATGGGTTTCAAATAAAAAAATCAAAATAATAAATACGCCAGCAATGAAGAGCAGGTTATATGTACTGTGAACACAAATAGCATTGCAGAACATTTTTAACACATACACCTATAAAGTGTAAAATTTCTCACAACTGCATGCCTGGCTGTAGGCCTGTATGAAAAAGATTTTCCAGGATAAAATTCCCACTTTATATTTTCCCACAATAGAGCTTAGGACTCAGGAGTTATGTAGCTCCCTATTAGAGAACAAAAAAATCAACATCGGTTTATTAGTTCCTGAGATTAGCGCGTTCAAACAAACATTAGATGGTCTCAGAAACGCACTGGACAGAAACCGGTGGAGGCAGATCATCCGCTCCAGATGTAACCCTGACACTGATCACGATCCTCAGATATGAGGGACCGACCAGAGAGACAGAGAGGGAGAGGGAGAGAGAGAGATGGTCTCATAATGTCCAGTAATTACTCTGACTACGTCTTTCAAACTGAAACAACTCATGCACAATGATGTTTGATGACAGTAAGTTGTTTATATTAGCCCACCTTTGTATTTAATAGGTATAATTATTAACTATCATTAGACATACTCGATCAGAATAAAAATAATTAAAATCCACTTGAAAACATATAAATGTAATTGTAGTCAATGATTACATTCCTGTACACTGTGTATCGTTATTAATTTGAAGTTAATTTATTAACATTAATAAAAGTGATTTCTTAAAAGAGTATTGGAAGGGCCAGGTTCACTTATTTAGGTTTTCAGTGTAAGGCAAATGTAAGGGTAGGGACTCCAATGCTCGCTTGCATGTAGCTATACACTGGAGAGTCAACACTGGGTCATAAGATCCGTGCAACCAACACAACTGTTCCACTCACCCACCATGTAGTGCTAGGGGATAATGCGTTTTTGCCCCAAGAAAAAATAGGTCCACTATTTGATACCTATCTAATGTATATCACCCTGTATACTGTATTAAAATCAACCTGCACTATCCTGCATGTTCAACTATGGTAAAACCTCTTAGTAAACAAAGCCCATGCCCAGCAGTGGGACAGTACCAAAGCTGGTGTTATTAATGTGTTAACTCTTTATACATTATTCAGTTTCTATGGTTGTAATATGGTGCAATGTGCAATGATTTCTTATATGTATCTACTACATTGACGGTTGCTGAGTTTATGAAATGTTGGAAAAAAATTCGAATTTAAAAAATTGAGAGAAAATCTGAAATTTAGTTTTATTTCTATGATGCAATATGTCTTTTTTAGTTACATTACTATTCATATTTCTTCATATGTTAAACCCATGCTCCTTTTTATATTATCATGAGTCATATGGAATGGTAGAGTTTTCCATCTATACTGAAGTTTGATTTGATTTGTAATGAAGACAATGTGCCTATTTCACAATGTTGAAATTGCTTTCTATCCCTCAGTAGATGGCTGATGTAAATACTAACACATTTATTTACGTTTCTTCATCTTTTTATGTTAAAGATTCCACTGTTCAATAATTTTGCCAATGTGCAGATTTCAATACACAGTGCCATGAAATCTCGGTAAAATTGATAGAAAATTAAGTGCAAATTGATTATATTTCAATTTGGAGAATAATTTAATGCATCTTTACTAAATTATTCTTAATGTACATATAACACTATGTGATGAAATAGCTAAAAATCATTATCAATTGATATATCAAGGAAATTATATAAAAATTGTAAATCAAGTCTTGTGACAATAAGGAAGTAAAGTTGACATAATAAATATTGGTTATCATAATCAAAGTCCGTGGTTCATTTTTAGGTGCATCACATGACAAATATTAGTAACTTCTTTTATGGGTAAAATTTGTATGCAAGTTATGTTCGGAACGTGATCTGACTGAAAATTCATACACTAATAGGAAGTTTATCTTGTAGGTTATTTTTTATCTTTAGCACAGTTCAACATGTGCAACCATGACCGTTCATAATTGGTTATAACTGAAAATATAACGGTGAAATTTCAAGAATCTTACCTGCCACGGATTTACTTTGGGTATGGGCGCTTCAACAAACTTCTTGGGCTGGGATTCGGCCGACTGCTGCTGCTGCTCCTGGGAGGTTTGGGGCTCCGTCTGCGGCGGCTGCGCGGCGCCCTTGTGCGGACGCTGCGGCGCCTTGCGCTCGCGGTCGCGGCGACCCTTGCCCGGGCGGCGCGCGTGCGAGATCACCGGCACGAAGCCCTCCTCCTCCTCGTCGTCGGGCCGCGGCGGCGCGTCCACCGCCTCCTCGCTAGGCGGTTCTAGCTCAATGTTTTCCTTGTTGCTCTCAGCACCTCTAAAGTTGAGGACGGATGCGTACGAGGGCCCTGCGCCCTCGGCCGAGACGCGCGCGGCCATGCCGCCGCTGCCGTCGCTTATGTAAGGCCGGGCGCGCGCTCCGCGCCGTGAGGGGATCACGAGCGCGCCTCCATGCCTCAACAAGCCATGTTGGGTTAACCCAACAAATTCGTTTCGACGCCGAATACCGATATACGTCCCGATCGGTCGCCGTGAAGGTCAAAAACACAAACAGAACACAAAATCACGCGTTCCCGTGGCTATATGCGCGTTTTAGTGAGCACACCGCACTGACCCTGGCCGAAGCGTATTTACATCGAAAAAATTCACTTCCGTCGGCTCGTTCCAACTTTTTTTCAACACTGAACGGGCCGCACGTACCGTATTGACCGATGACGTGTACTGTTCTAGGCGAAAATGTGTTTTTAAAACGTAAAATCACAACAGAACCATATTTCGTTCACAATTCACACATGTGGTCGGACGCCCAAAAAGGGATTTTTCCGCAACACACACGGAACTTGCGGAAGGCTATGACTTCTAAATTTACACGACGGACATTTTGCCGCTAGAGGGCGCTGAAACATAGTTGACATATGGTGCGTTCGAATTTAAATGTTGGTTTTTTGCGTTTTTTAAAACAAAGAAGAAGAAATGAAATACCACGCTGTTATCGAAAGCTATGAATATGAGTAATATATAATAAAAGCAAGTATTTATTATGATATAATTATATTAACAACTTTGTTCACTTATATTACTCCAAATAACTTGAACGCATCTTTAATAAAGATCACATTTTCCACATCTTACGAAATGCTTGCAAATCACGTTAACAGGCAACACCATTAAAACATTGTGTAACTTTCGGCAACTTAATAAATTAAAATAACTTTCATTTATGACTTAAAACTATTTTACTGTTAAAGTACTAGCTCTTATTTTGAATTACTGAGAGGATATTTATTTTCACAGATATTGTCTATGGTGAGATTAAGCCAGGAAAAGCCAATAAATATCTAATAAGATTTTCCAGAAAACGTTTTATTTCGAAGGGTTACACACAATAAACAATACAAAATTAAATATCAAAACACATAAATAAGCTGTTGTCACCGATAATTACTATTTTCTGGATTTGTAGGGCAATACATTCCTAAATAATTACGACAGTTTGCGCAATAATGGTATACATCTTTGCATGATCTTAAAACGTAAGGTAATGGGACACATATCCAACAGCAGAATAAACATAACATAAACGCACACATATGTGTACACAATGTAATTTTAGTTCTCGTTATAGTCATACCTGTAAAACCACATTCAGGGCATAGAACAGGCATTGACGCGAAACCTAAGCTATAGGTTCTGGGTGGAGGTGGGGGTATAGAATTATCGACATAAATATCAAATGCGGTTGCGTAAGTTGGCGGTGGAGTATGTTGAACGAAAGACGGAGACGGTATAAAAGTTCCCATTAAACGGGGTCGCCGCCGTGCGGCCATCTGTCTCAATACAAATGAATACGACGGTGGCGCGCTAGTCAAAGAATCGGGTGGTGATAAATACGCAGCTTTCTTTTCTGTATTTATGATTTTACTAGTCACAGACGGCTGCGTGGACATTATATGGTTTATAATAGCGATACTTATTGAGCTTTCGTTTAATTTAGACAGCGCTTGGAGAAATAAGGTCTGGGGTTTGGTCAGTGGTAACGGTTTTGTTGTCGTAGTAGTCGATGCCGACGTGATAGCTTGCAAAGATGGACGTAGTAACGCTAATAAATTGCTATTTCTTGATGTATCGCTTGCTATATAGGAAAAATTTGATGTTATACTAAATGATTTGGGTGGTTCGGGAGTGTGAGAATCTGTTGTTGGCGGTTGTACAAGTTCATCGGAACTCAGCGCTTTTGTTTCATCTGTTGCTTGTGGATCATTATCTGGTTCACGGCTGCATTGAGGTGCTTCGTGTTGATCCATGTTTGCTGATGAAATTTTATGTAATTTTAGAAAGTTGAAATTATAAATATTAATGATATTGTAAAACATTTAGTTACCACAGAGGTCACGAGCATAAAATGTATATGTTTAACTAAAATATTCCTCATTTGGTAATTAATAATCATTAGAGAACAAATACTTCAATTATCAAACAAAAATACACAGATCAATAAATATTTCAATGATAAAATTCCAATTATGTTGGCTGTCAGGCTGTTGTACTTGATGCAAATATTTTAGTCAACATGTAAAGAAAAAATAAAAAATGTCTATGTTTGTAAAGGTACACGTGCATGAAAATTAAATTAATATAACTAATTTATTATGTTAGCGGTTATTGCTCAAAATATTTATTCAATAAGAAATGATGTAGTGTTATCATAATAATAAAATTGTTTTGATTTAAATTTTAATTCATAAATCTAGATTTAAATATGGTTTTCTATTTGATATCGTTTTTTATTTTTTTCTTTGAGTATGGCAACTGTCGGTTTCTGCTGTCAAAAGACAATTCTGATTTCCGGTCTTTTCACTCCTCCGTGGCATGGCGGATGGTCTTTACCACCGCTAATAGTGTGTTTTTCGGAGGAATAGCTTCGCTAATATAGCGAAATGGTAAGTTTAATCCATGTTTAAGTGTTTGCGACGATATCAATCGTATAAAGTGCTATTCTTTACGCAGTGAAAGTGTTTGGTTTTGAATTGTACGCACGGCATTGGGAACACGTGTTTCGTCTATAAATTGTAGAAATAATGCCGATTGTGGAGTTTTTATGTGAGTTTAAGTGTTTATCGGAGTCTTAATTGAGTTTCCATGCCGAAATACTGTGTAACACGTATATTTCAATACTGCATGTATTATTTTGGTTATGTGTAACAACACGCCAACTTAAATTCAATGTCGATTTTTTTGTTTATGATTTTATAATTCCCGTAAATACGATACAATATAATTAAATCGTCTTAGCTCACGTCTATTGAGCGTTTTTAATAAAATCGTGGTGAAATAAATGGATTATTTTGTTAAAATTTCCATTTGGTTTATAGGTTAAGTTACCAGGAAGTTTCCGAAATTGATCAGTTTTGAGTCAACTATTCAGTTATATCTTGTAATAACTTACTCCGTGCGCATATACTTCGCTATTTTATTATATACAAACTTAATTTTAGTTATTATTCAATATATTATTTGGGCTACCCACAACATGGTATAATAATTCATACCTTGCAGTAAAGAAGTTGTTAAAACTTGACCGTTTTAGGTTATAGAAACAGCTCTAGTACAATCATCTAAGGGTATTATATATTTGGCATATTTGTAGACACGATTTTGTCTTATTTTTTTTTATTATGACGTTATAACAAAAGTTTTAACCTGATGATTCATTTAATAATTTTTCGACATCATAATGATCTCAGTTTTCAACACACGCGAATTCTATTTCGATATAATATATATTTGATATCTAAACATAAGACTTTGGAGATAAATCTGGGTAATGAGGATAAAAAAAGTTCATGTAAAAAAAAATTATATATACAAAATTTTTACATTTCTAATTATTTACATTACCATATTTTAACTACAAAATCATCCCCTTAAAAACACAGCAACATATCTTGATATTAACCAATTTCATAGACCAGTGTTCCAAACATAGTCTTACTTAGATTTAAACATCAATATTCTCTATTGATTGACATGTGCTAAATTTCAAGGTTAATTCAAATGTGTTTGCAGGTTGTATTACATAGTAGAATTTAATTCACTGTTTTACCAATATATGTCTGTAACAATATAGAATAATTCTGAAGCATTTACCAAAAAATAAATGCATTACAACAATTGGCGAAGTACAATTTTTTTCACAGTTTTCAATTTTACTTAATGTTGTCATTTTTTATTTTATATTCACACCTTTTATCCCTCAAAGGATAAGCAGAGACATACTGGATATAAATTCTAGACTTTAAATTTATACTCTTGGAGAAAAATCTAATACCACTTTGCCCGATCTAGGGATTGAACATGAGATGTTAACAATGTTGACTACAGTTGTACTATAGTACAACTATGAAACTGAGGCCC
Source organism: Manduca sexta (assembly GCF_014839805.1). Lineage (NCBI taxonomy): Eukaryota > Metazoa > Arthropoda > Insecta > Lepidoptera > Sphingidae > Manduca > Manduca sexta. Next base: position 1,873,795 of record NC_051115.1, on the reverse strand, counting down.
TAATTTCATAATTTTTTGTTTACATGTTTCCTATTAATTATTTATTTTATGCCACAGTATCTGTATTTAGAAGAAACAGTTTATTAAATTCCACACTGTGCAATTCTTTACTGTATGGTATCACACTATATGTAGACCAAACTAAAGTTAAATATGTCTTTGAATACAATTTGGATGAAATGTTAATTTTTAAACATTTTCATATAGTTTACTTCAGCTGCCTTCAAACAATCCCAATAAATTTTTCAATTGTTTGTGATAATGGCCCATTAGAACAAAAGTTGTCTTTGATATGCTCACGAATGACTCGTTTTGAATTGTTAATTTTAGATCGGTTTGAAGATTAATATTGGAATATTGTAAAGATGTTAACCAAATACCCCAATCTCTTCCTGTGTGCGCCCTAACTGGCCTCTCAGGTACAAATATGGGGTAGATTAACATGTTCCCTTAGGAAACACTTCTAATGACATTGTTAGTTGTGTGTCGACGTGTGGAACACATTTTAGATACATGCAGTGTTTAACAACTCTAATTGATCTACTAAGTTATTGTTGAATTCTTCTAATTTAAAATACTATTATACAGGTTTTTATAGTAAAACATGGAAGAAACAATAAGTATTTTTCATGTAGTTGAACAAAGTCGCTTATGGGTAAAGAGACAAGATTATTATTATAATTGAAAGTTACTTTAATATAGACATCTAGATACAATTAATGCTAGAAGTTAAAATATACAACCAAATAATAATATTCATTCAGATATAAATAACATTCAACATAGCAAGACAAAACATTATTACAAATGTATACATGTATTAGAAGGCAGTATACATGTATCAGTATTCTAAATAAATAGCATATTTCCATTTTGCCGCTACTGACTCCAATAGAATTCAAAATAATTAATGATATAATTCTTGTTTCAGAGTTTATCACTTTCCCGACCTTTAGTGTCGGTGTACTCTGAGAAGAGCGAAGTGGTCGCCGGGAAGACTATCCCGCTGCCCTTCGTGTTCAAGGCGCCCATCCGCCCGGACCTGGTCAACGATGTCCACGTGTCCATGTCCAAGAATGCGCGCCAGCCTTACTGCGTCAGCAAGGAGGCCGGTGAGTTTACATTTTTTTACAATTTATAATTATTATTTGTTATAACGGTGAAGGAAAACATTGTGAGGAAACCTGCATACCTGAGAAGTTTTCTATAGTTTGAGGGTGTGTGAAATCTATCAATCCGCACTACAGTGTGGTGGACTAAGACTTAATCCCTCTCAGTAGAAGAGGAGGCCAGTGCAGCTGTGGGACAGTATACAATACAGGGCTGATAATGATGATTATTTGTTATCAGGCAGGCAGTTTATTTAACTGATATGCATGTATCCCGTAATTCTTGATTCCGGTCTCATTTCCCAGCAAAATATTTGTCAAGTTTAGTCTTAAGTGTGTAATGACAATTTGTGTGATAACCTTTTTTCAGCGTTTCTCGAACTGGTTTGAGACTGGTGGGTCATGTAGCAATTTTGGGTGGGCACTGAAAAACATTTTACAACATGCATTAAAAAGAGATAGGACTAACAATTGATTTATTATTTCTTATTAATTGAAAGAAAACTCTTTTTTGGATGTCATTGCTGTTTTTTATATTATTATTGTCGCCCGGCATTTCGAAGACTGCAGCCTTCATGGTCATGGGGGGATTGAGGTGCTGGTAGTCGGAAAAGTCAAAGTTACAATAGCTACCTACATTTTGCAATTATGCTTTATTTTTCTTGTTGAACCTCTGCATGGGCTCACAGTGCCTTGAAGTTTTAAACGACACTACCTGATACCTCTGGACAGCGTAAATGAGTTAATCAGAATAGTTTGACTTACTTACAGGTTATGATTGGGTTTATTGTTACAATCCATAGCTTAAAATTGTGTATTAAAACCGGCAATATATAGTTAGATTAATTAAAGGTATAAAATGTTAAAGGACAGACTGGGGTAAGAAAAAAATATATGGGGTAAATGAGAAGAAGCGGGGTGATTGAAAATATATACACAACCAAACCGGAAATCTACCATTACAGATACTGTATTGATAAAAATTAAATTTCTATATAATTTTAAAATATTTAGATATTTATTATCCTTGTTATATTTGAGCTGTATTTTCAAGTTCAACACATCTCTAAATTTATCCATACATTACTCGTTCACCATCCTTTACTATCAATTTTATATTTACAATATTACAAGTTTTGTTCATAAGTATTGGTTAACATTTGCACTAAATGTCCACGCTCGCCGCGCCCCCTGGCGGCTCGCGTCACTGCGGATTAGTGCTACAGTAAAGTGACTGCAAGGCGTTCCGGACGGGCGTCGCACTGGCCCGGACGGGTGCATCGCGGTCACTACATTATTTCGATATTACGAAATACAAAATCATAAAATAAAATAAAATACTTTATTTATCACGTAGGCGAACAAAGTTGCACTTATGATACGTCAAAACAAAGAATAAGAATAATTATTATTTCTAAACAACTATTAAAATTACTTATATAACTATGGACATTTTAAATTAGGGATAAAGTTTATACAAAAGACAAGGTACAAACCGAAGTAACCAGCTCGGGCTGGCAAGTAGGGGAAATAGAAGGGTAACGCGTCGCGATCCTCACCGGCGAGGACATGAGCCCTAGCCTAGCTAACCTACCAGCCTTTCACTGGCTACCTAAGTGATGACTACCCGAAGAAGAAAGGCAGAAAGAAACTCCGGGCTTTTTTTTTTGTCATCAATCGTTCAGTACTTCTTTTGTATTTTTTTTCCAAGTCTTTCTTGTACATAGTCATAATAGTTATATAAGCTAATGCACGCACATCACCGTTAACATGAGATAAGATGGAATCCAATCGACTAAACCTGGAGCGGCATAAAATAAAATTAGCGATAGCAAATAAAAGAGAACATAGATTCATACTTAAATAACGGCGTACAGCGTGCATTCGCCTACATTTACAAACATAGTTTTCAATCATGAGAAACGAAAAAAAAAATAGTGATATTAAACAGGCAAACACAACATGATCGGGTGGTCGTCTTTCAAAAATTACATTTCATTAAGATATGATATGATTATGTCAAATTAGAACTATAGAAATGTCATTATTATAAAAAAAAAGCATGTGAGACATGTAACAAAGACATTTTAGGCAGTTAATTAATTACTAATGTGTGCTAACATGGTGGGTCATTGTGTGCAGGCCAAACTTTCCAAACCGTCTTATCATTAAGGTAATCAGATACAGTATAGTATCCTTTACACATTAATTCACGCTTAACATAACACTTGAATTTTTGTTCGGTCAAATTGGTAATTTCGAAGGGAAGTTTATTATAAAACTTAATGCTATTAACTAAGAAAGATTTATTGGTTTTACAGAGCCTATGATTAGGGACAACCAATTTATTTTTATTTCTGGTATTTAGACTATGCAAGTCACTGTTTTTAATAAAAGTACTAAGATTTTTACGTACGTACATTATATTCTGAAAAATATAAATATATATTATATAAAATATATATTACTGATTAATGTTAAGAGTAAAAAACAATATTAGAATTACTGTAATGGATGCAAAGTTCCTCAGCTGAAGTGAGCTGTGACTTACAAAGATGACACATTTGGTGTTGTACACTTTGTTAGTAGCGTATAAAAAAATCTGTTATGTACTTGGTAAACACAAATTGCTTTTAAACCAATACCTACCTTACCGTAAATTAATACACAAAAACCTAATTATAATAAAATTATAAGCTATTAAGTAGCATATAAAAAATATCTGTTATGTACTTGATAAATTTAAACAATTGCTTTTAAACCAATACATATCTCGTATCATATCAGTTATTGTAAATGAATACATAAAAATCATAACTAAAAATAATGAACTATTAATAAAAATAATATTTCAAACTTATGAGGTATGGGGTAATTGTACGACAACGTTCCTTTACACAAAATTTACCTTTGAGAATGTTCTAGAATTGTAATAAATTTATTTTGTTTTGTTGTCAGGCCACCAAACCAGCGCCGAGTCTTGGGGTACCGGTCGTGCCGTAGCGCGTATCCCGCGTGTGCGCGGTGGTGGTACCCACAGGTAACCTATTTTTAATTATTAATTACTTAAAAGGGGTAGAACTTTCATAAGGTCCGTCTGGATACTGTTTATCGTCGGTCATGTTGGCAACCATCGGGCAAACGGGTTGAATTCAGTTGTAGAAAAACAAAAATATTGCAAATTTTATGTACTTAAAAACATTGCCTTGAGACTGCTTAGTGTTTTTTGCTCTTTGCTAGTTTCGAATTTGACTAACGGTCACTTTGAAATTGATGTTGTGTCACTTAAGTATAGATAGGTCTTAAATAGGGCCAGCAAAGACGCGCGATGACTGCTAGGTGACGATACAAACTTGTCTTTAACATAATGTTTGTAATCTCAGTATCATCTATTGGCATACTTTTTGCCACACTTTCACAAACCCTCCGTTTCTAATCTCCATTCGCCACCAGGTCCGGTCAAGGTGCTTTCGGCAACATGTGTCGCGGTGGACGCATGTTCGCGCCGACGAAACCCTGGCGCCGCTGGCACCGCCGCGTCAACCTGCGCCAGCGCCGCGCCGCCGTCGCTGCCGCGCTCGCCGCTTCCGGCGTGCCCGCGCTTGTGCAGGCCAGAGGTAACATTATTTCTGTAACCTGGTGCTTAAAAGATGTCCATTAGTTCTATCATTAAGCCATCATGCAAGTATAGAGTAGAGTCACAAGATATTGTAATATATTACAAACAAAAAGCGGCGATAGCCTAGTTGGGTGTGGAACGGACTGCCAAGACGAATGTCCGCACATTAAAATCCCAAGGGCAAGCATCTCTGACTTTTCTAAAATCATGTGTGTATTCTTTGTGAATTATCGTTCGCTTTAATGGTGAAGGAAAACATCGTGAGGAAACCGGCACATCTGAGAAGCTTTCTATAGGAATTTCGAAGGTGTGTGAAGTCTACTAATCCGCACTAATCCAGCGTGGAGGACTAAGGCCTAATCCCTCTCAGTAGTGGAGGATGCCCTTGCTCAGCAGTGGGACAGAATATATTTAATACAGGGCTGATAATATTATATATATTACAAACATACCATTGTCAGTAGGCTATTAGATATTATGACATTTGAAGTGTAGCATTTATTTATAATATTTTTTGCTATTAAAATAGATAGGTCATATGACAAGGGTTGAGATGAAGGTTTTATTATTATCCTATAGGCCAACAAAGTATCATGAAAGTTATGAGTACTATTCAGATTTTGGAAAGAATTTGGTAAGATTTTTACAAATTCAAAAATGTCTTGTTTATTTTTTTACTATAGCATGACTCCATGGTATAAAAAAATATGGTAACCCACTAATAGACAACCAATAGTCTTGATTCCGTTTCCACATTCTTTGCTACTCAACATAGATTTATAAAATTTAATTCTACAGGTCTGGAAGAAACAGTTTGTTACGAATTTTATTAATTTATCTGCATACAATTTTTGTAATCATACCCCGAGCATACCTATCCCGGCATGAACAAACCAACAGCTTTAAGTGTTGTGTTCAGTGTAGTGAGGCCCCGTCGCCTAACTACGAGTCGGTTATCGCTCGCCAGTTCACTCTAACGGGGTAGATCAACAGTTTCGAAGATCAGCAACACGATTAATGTCGTGTTGTTGTACCTCGGAACGACACCATTAGTGCTTAGGGGCAAGTATTACGTAGCCCAATTTGGGGGGGGGGGAGGGGGGGGGTCTTGTAAAACGTTACGATGCGTTACAGGCGCGGGAGGGGGGGTTCGTACAACGCGTTACGTAACATTGGTTTTTCTATTATAAAACAATAGCAGATATTTTAACGACTTTCCGGTACTTTGTTTAACATAATTGTGAATGTTAGATAAAAATTGACCCTTTAGTGTTACGTAGTGGGGTACAGAAAAACGTTACGGCGCGATACATGGGAGGCCGGGGGCTCAAAAATCTTTAAAAATTGCGTTACGTAATACTTGGACGGCCCCTTATGCTGTGGGAATAGCGAAGTGTTGGCACAAAAAATCTGTAGGCAACGGTTCGGTTGTACTTCTGACTTTTTAGTCCATGAGCGGCGGATTCTACTTACCATCAGGCGAACGGCTAGCTCGTATGCCTACTAAGTTGTGAGATTGGCATAAAATACATGTTTCTTCCTTAAACATTAAAGATATAGATGTTATCGGTGAGACAGAACTAAAGCTCTTTTGTCGATATTTGAAGAATTTATGAGCAAAGACAAACTTCGCCATTTCAAACTTTAATAGTATGTGTGTTTCCAAATTCCGTTTGTTATCCTTTCATCCCTGATGTCATTTGTATTGCTATTCAAAACAAACTCTGCTACATACTAAATTGTGCGCAGAAGCAATTTATCCAAAGCGACGTGTCGCTTTGTTGATAAAAATAAACGTTTTAGGTTTCATTATTCAATGAAAAACCTTTCAAATTATGTCCCATAAAATCTATTTGACTGCACACTTTGCATCTTTGATAAAAAATAATTTTGGTTGCGCTTACCCTATCATATAGACCTTTAATCTCTCTTAGATTCAATTTGATTGTATACTTTTTTTAAATGTGTTGATGTTTGGTATTTTAGACTCGTAATGTGTAGAAAATATGTGCTATTGCATGTCTTAGATGCTATAGTTGTACTATTGATTGGGGTAAATGAGAATTATACTATAAATGAAAAATATTCATAACACACATTTGACTGATTTATTATAAAGTTATGTTGTTGTCATACAGGCATTGACTGAGGGAAAATCATGTCTTGTTAGTCGATAGTCTATCTGGACTCAAAATTCTCATGAGGTGCAGTGGAGTGTTACTTATGGCTGTATAATTGTTCTTCCCACACTTTATACCTCAATACCTTAGTTGACTATACAAATAGAAATAAACTGAATATTAAAAACTGCGTTTATAAATGTTATTTTAGAAAATTATTTTAATATTACCCTCTTATCCAGGACACATCATTGAGAAAATCCCCGAGCTGCCGCTGGTCGTGTCCGACAAGGTCCAAGAGATCACCAAGACCAAGCAGGCTGTGATCTTCCTTAGACGTGTGAAGGCCTGGTCTGACGTCCTGAAGGTAAGCTTCGAAACATCATCCTTGACTAGACTATTAGTTCCCAAAGTGGCTTTGAATGACGAAACGAGCTTGCCGTTCACCTGATGGTAAGCGATACGACCGTCCATAAACAGTAGATCAATATCTATCAAGCGAACGGCAAGATCGTCCCGTCATTTAAAGCAATAAAATAAAATTGCTTGACGTTTTAACATCACTTGTCCAAAATACAACTGGTCGCAGTCATTCTGTGAGCAGCACAATTGGACAATATAAACATACCAAAACACAACAATCAGAATGATTATTATCACTCTGGTATACACTTTGGAAACAATTCAATGAAAAACATTTTGTGGGGAAGTGTATAGTGTCATAATTATCGTAATTTGTAATTCCAAGAGTAATATTTTGTAATACCAATGTCTAATGGTTGATAATTATAAATTCTTTCATAATTCCTGTGTATTCCATTCATACAGACGTAAGCATCATAAGTAACATTGGTATAAAAAAATGATAATCATCAAAGAAAAGCTTTTGCTTTTTGAGGTCACAACTAAATGTCCCCACTGCACCTGATAGAGGCTGAGTGGGATTCAGATAGTGTTAACTGATTAGAAATAAAAAAATATATATATTTATTACTCACATAGGCGAACATAGTTTATGACAAGTCCAATATACATGATAATTATAGTTAAGATTTACTTTTATAACCAATAGACATTTAGTACTTGGAGAGACATTTATGAAATATATAAAATGAAATAAAATAGTCTTAATGATGAAACCAAGATACATGTTTTTTTTTGCATAGTTGTTAAAAGAGATAAAGTTTTTATATGATGTCCATAATTTCGACACGACTTAAGGCATAGGCGTCCTGCAGCTGCTTCCGGTAGACTGTCTGCTGCAACTCTCATCCAAGGTCCCAGGGTCTGAGGGATCTCGTCCTCCCACAGAGACATTTAGACTTCACAAACTAAAGTTACATTTCCCTCCCAGGTGTACAAGTCCCAGCGTCTGCGCGCTGGTAAAGGTAAAATGCGCAACCGTCGCCGCGTTCAGCGCAAGGGACCCCTCATCATCTACCACAAGGACAAGGTATTGTGTGTTTGATTTTTTGAATTGATTACCTTGGGGTTCAATTCTCGTGTTGGGCACTGATGTAGATGTTTCTATTGTGTCAACCCGGAGTTTGGAATTTGTGTCCAACATAGCGATAGGCTCGCTCCCTATCACATTATGGGACGGAATATGCACGGCGGAATTTGAGTAATAATGGAAGGATCGATATATGTTGATGGTTTCAGGTTCTATATTTGATTGCTCTCATTATACTATACATTACATGAAATATGTATATACTAAGTAGGTACACACACTACAGAGCGCACCAATTGCGCGTCTGCCTACCTCGGCTGGTATTCAAGGTGTGAGTGTGTGCGATATCAGGGACCTCGTATATTTCATTTGTAAATGCAAGAGTGCGTGAGTGCCCTTGGGTTTTGAACCTGCGGACATTCGTCTCGGAAGTCCGTTTCAAACACAACTAGGCTGTCGCCGCTTCTTATGATTATGTGTGTAATTGTGAATTATCGCTTGCTTTAACAGTAAAGGAAAACATAGTGAGGAAACCTGCATACCTGAGAAGTTCTCTAAAGGAATTTTGAGGGTGTGTGAAGTCTGCCCGCACTACAGCGTGGTGGACTAAGGCCTGATCTCTCAGTAGTAGTGGAGGCCCGTACAGTGAGACAGTATATAATACAGAGCTGATGTTTATATATACATGCAAGAGGTCCTTAACCTTATCTATTTCCAGGGTCTATCCCGCGCATTCCGCAACATCCCCGGCGTTGAGATGCTCAACGTGAACAAACTGAACCTCCTCAAGCTGGCGCCCGGCGGCCACCTCGGACGCTTCATCATCTGGACTCAGTCAGCCTTCGACAGGCTCGGTGAGGGATAGCATAAATCATGCATATTTCGCGCTTTTTAAATTATATACAGGGTCATTTTGACATTGCGTTAATAAATGTAACCATATATTTCTCTTCTTGATAACAATACTTAGTTATTTAAAATAAACAGTGTAAGTTTCGAACAAAATAAATATTAATAATTAATTTTAATTTTACATGCCCCAAAGCCACTAGTACTACAGGAAAAGTATATGTCGGAGTGGCAACATTGTACTTTCAGTCGGAAATATACTTACACACACATTATTCGGACTAAACAACAAAATTATAAAAAAAATCAGAAAGCTAACAATTTTTTTTTTTAAGAAATTATTCATTATTTTAGGAAGCTTACTTGCATAATATCAGTTAAAGAAGAATACGTGGTTTCATTTAGTAACGCAATGCCAAAATGACCCTGTATAATCAGGTCTCTAATAATATCTTAAGTTTAAACCAGAGAATGATTGATAATCCCCCATACTCTTACTCTCTCCGTGCGATACGGTCCGAGTTACATATCAGAGGGGTATATTGAATGTTCCCGAAGGAAACATCGAGTCTGCCAACGAGCGGCACGGTGTGTCGACATGTGGAATACATTGAATGTTTAAACGCTCTTTTATAATGCAGTATGTTAGACAAGACTTTAAGAAATGATGTTTATAATTAGACACTGTTTAGCTAAACTTTTGTTAAAACTACGTCTAAAGTATTTTTTGTAATAACTTGTTATTTACGACGCGACCATATATAATTTCATTCACGAAGACGCGCCGCACTATTTAGAAATAGAGTAGGCGACCCTGCAGTCTACACTGGGGTTAAACCTAAGCACGGGATATTGGAATCCAACGGCTTAACTGCAGGGGCCCGGAGAGTTGAGAAGGAATTTGAGGGGGAAGTATGGGAGCTTCATTAGAATGGGCGAAGGGGAGGAGGGGAATGTTCAAAATTGTCTCGGTAGCAGAGGGGGAGGGGGGGCACCCCACTACTTTCCCTAATAGCTTATAGGGTGCGTGAGCATCATGAGTCCACTCGCGCGCCTTCGTGGATGGAATGTAGCAATATTCCGTACGCATTACTGACTTCAAGGGATAAAAGAAGCCTGTAGCATTGGGATAGTGTTAGTGTTAGTGAAGTATATGTATAGCAGCTAATCTATGGAACTGATTTTGATAATTATTTCACCAATATGAAGCTACATTACTCCTAAGTACTATAGGCTACTTTTTATTCGTATATAGAAACATCCTGCCACCAGTAAATGAGCTAACTTTGTCAACAGACGCCCTGTTCGGCTCGTGGAAGACTCCGTCCAAGTTGAAGAAGAACTTCAACCTTCCCCAGCCCAAGATGGCCAACACCGACCTGACGCGCCTGCTCAAGTCCGACGAGATCCGCAACGTGCTGCGCAAACCCAAGTATGTGCTTTGTTACATTATTATAGACCCTGAGTGTAAATGTACACTCGTAGGATACGCCAACTAAACTTGTAAGTAGATTTCAGTAGCCCCGCAGGACCGTAATGTGAGGAGAAAATTGAGAATTAGGAATTTAGACCGCCTTGGTACCTGTATTGCTAAGGTCCTGGGTTCGAATCCCGGGTTTGGCAAAATAATGGGTATTTTGTTTAATAACAGTCTGTAGTCAATAATTTGTGCTCGATATGGCGATAAGCTCACCCCCTATCACATCATGGGACAGTACAAGCTTGGAAAGGGTGACCTGGTTGTACCGTTGCCTACTGCTTCATTGTACTTGGTAATGTATGGGTGTTAAAATCTACTTCAAACTGGAATATAATGGTACTTACACACTATCTTAGCGATAAACATATCTTTAACACAATAAAATGATGATATTCTCTATCAGAGCATTGGGTTATGACCAATCATGATTACTCACACGTTGACACATACTGAACAAGCCCCATCTCCCCCTCAACCCCTCCCCAAACCCCCACAATCTAACGGCTCTCAATATTACAGCAAGCGAGTGATCCATGCCAAACGCAAGCTGAACCCGTTGACCAACACTCGTGCGATGTTGAAACTCAATCCGTTCGCCGCTGTGCTCAAGAGGAAGGCGTTGCTCGACCAAGCCAGGAGGAGGAACCAGAGAGCGCTGGCGCTCGCGGAGAAGCGTGGGGTGAGTGTGTGTTTATGGTAGAGAGGGATTGTCTGCATGACAGTGGACCAACGTGCTTGCAGATAGCTCTGATTGGTTCATTCGCGGGTTTCGGAGCGAAGATTGAAGAGTGATGAGACGAGCTCGCCCATAAATAGTAGAAACACCAACTTTAATTACAAAGTATTGTTTGGTATTCCACTGCATTCGTCTAAGATATGAGATGTTAAGTCTTATGTCCAGTAGTTACACTGACTACAATGTTCAAACTGGAACACTACAGTGACTACACACTGCTTGACAGAAATAGACATTGTTGTGGTACCTATCCAGGACTCTTCATATGAGAGACCTACCACCAGTTTATTGAATAGCCATAAATGACAACTGATTTTGATGATTTTTGTACAGAGGAAGCCTGATTGATAAAAGATTATAGGTTATTTTTTATATTTGTCGCAAATCTATTTCTACACGCGTAAAACAAACTAAAGATTCATATCTTGAGTCTATTGTTGCAAGATGCTGTCACAAAAGAATAATTATCAACAGATTTCTGACTATCTTTTTGTAGCTTAGCTTAGCTTGTGTATATTATAGGTTGGGTACAGAGTAGTCCAGGCTATAAATCCTAAGTCGTGCAATACTATTTGGCTAGGGTTTGAATCCTGAAGGGGGAAACGATCGACCGCATATTCTTGGAAGTATTAGCAAGGATGTTGTCCTTGCATCCACACTCACAAGTTATAGGTAACTCACACTATATGATGATATTCTCTATCAGAGCATTGGGTTATGAACACACCATGATTACTCACACGTTGACAATTACTGACGTACCCCCCCTAAACGACCCTCCAAAATCCCCCACACAGTTGTTACAACTTGTAATATTTCAGGTAAAACTGCCCGAAAACCATCCAGCGATGAAAGCTGAGAAACTGAGGGAGAGGAGACGCAAGACGATCAGTGCCGCGATGGCAAAGAAACCCAAGAAGCCCGCGGCGAAGAAGACTGCGCCCCCCGCGCCCAAGAAGAAGACCGTGGAGAAGGCCGCGAAGAAGGCAGAGAAGAAGGCGGCTAAGCCAGCAGAAAAAGCGGCTAAGCCTGCCGAGAAACCAGCGGCTAAGTGAAGGGAATAAAGTTTTATAGACTATGGAGTTGTTTTATTTGTGTTTGAGATCGAATAATATAGCATACCTTGTATAGCAGAGGTAGGGCTGCAAACCGTATAATATATTGTATTGTACTATATAATATACTATTGAATAAGTACATAGTTCGCAAAAATACTATATATTCAACACCTATACTTAATAAATTCATTTTAAAAATATATGAACGCTCTTTACATTACCTTTTGAGTGAATGACAGCGTGTATCCAAACTTTTATAGAAATAAATCAGTAACATATATTTGTCTATTTTTAACTTTCTCCGTAAAATACTATAAAATGATGTATGCTATATTTTTTAGAGCTTATGAATTACAATATTTCATAGAAGTGTTGGCAGCCCTAAGCCGAGGTATCGCTGGCTTATTACTAGGTCCTATGTTAATGAATACTATGAAGAGGAAAGTTAGTAGGGGTTGATTTCTAGAACTACTGAACCGATTTTGGTTATTCTTTCACTAAGAAGCTACATTACTTCTGAATGATATAGGTTTTCATCCCGAATAATTTCACGCAGACGGGGACGCAAGCAAAAGCTTGTAATATATAAGTAAAACAATCATTCTAAAACCTTTATTTCCCTGCCCAGTAATTATGCTAGTATTATTGCTATGGAGGGAAGTGGACAATTAGTATTTCCAACTCCTCCCTATCTTTCTATTTGATTAATTTTGTTGTGGTATAATGACAAATTAGTTTTCCCTGAGACTCGCCGAGCTGCACTGGTCGTGTCATACAATGTCACTGCTGATCCTGGCTTACAGGTTGTAGTGGTGGGTGTGAAGGCGGGAAAGTCTAATACCCAGTAATTAAAGAACAAATACCTTTTTGAAAAAGGTGTTTGAAATTAAATAACTCAGTCATGAGGATTTTACTGTTACTTAAGAGCTCTGATGAATGTATAATTCGATGTACCTAAGGAATTCATAAACGACGTATACTGTCAGGTGTGTGGATAATACCGGACATAGGTTTCTTGAATGCGTGTCCGGCCAGATTAAAAGTATCCAGATGCTGTTAGGCTTTTTACATTTGACTGTCACGTGGTCGTTGGAGCGAGCGAGTCTCCCCCACACGCCTCGCACGAGACTCGAGTGAGCGTTCGCTGTGTAATACTGAAACAAAAGGGTAATCGGACTTCTTACCCAAGCGTTCGGCTAAATTTGATCTGCCCTATTAGGTTTGATAACCTGGCAACCCTGTCTGATGGTAGTATTTGGAACTTAGTTTTTTAGGATTTGCGGGGAAATGGGAATGTATGAGTAAGGCGTGTTCGTGCAACTTGTGAATAATTGGATGCATCGACTCTGCCCGCGTATCAATTGCTCTGTGGCGTTAATTATGGTTTGCAATCCACATATAACATCGGATGGTCGATGTAAATTGGAATATAGCAATGAGTGAATGTAGATAGGAAATATTTTTTTTTTATAACTGTTAGGTGTTCCGATTACGCACAACGAGCTTACAAAATTGAATAAGTCTAAAATGTAAGTAGATATTGTGACTGACTTTTCCGATGACGAAAACCTTGGTCCCCTCCGTGACCTTGAAGGCTGCAAAGTCTTCGAAACGTTGGGAGAAAATTATAATATGAAGAACCGCGATAGAATCCGTAAAATAGTTTCATTTAAATAGATGGAAAATAATATGGAATAGCTTAATCAAAATATTATTTATCAAAATAATAGAATATAATATAAAATATAATATCCTCCTCTACTACTGAGAGGGAATGATGTCCCTATTATTTTTCTATTATTTCCCTTTCAATAATAGAATAGCTAAATGAAAATTGGAAACATTTGAAAAACAATTAATTCTGTGTCCATTTGTTTTAAATAAAAAACATCGTGTTATAAAACACTTCATGTGGCTATACAAAATAGCCTTGTCAGTCCTTGATATGGGATAGAATCCTCGATGCTTTGGTGACGTAGTTGTACTGCATTCGCAGTACGGCAGCGCTCTGAAGTCCTGAGTTCGAATACAGGGTCGGGCAAAGTGATATTGTGTTTTTCTGCTCAGTATCAGTTCGGAGTCTGGAATATGTGCCCGATGTGATAGGCTCGCCCCCTATCATGGGACAGAATACACTTGGCGAAAAGTGGGTGCCCTGGTTACGCCTCTGCATACCCCTTCAGGGATAAATGCGTGATGTGTGATATAAAATTGGAAAATGAAATAAAAAACGCATGATACCTATAAATACATTTATTTACAATATCCTACATTACACGATATTTATTAAAATGAAGTCAAACATATCACTGCTCTATATTCCAATAGTTCGATCTGGTAATCTCTGGAGAAAAAACATGACTTCAAAGGAAAGACGTTACACAGTATAGTTAGTTATAGACCGAACATCAAAACCAAATTTATGCTCCAAAAGTTATCACCAATAGGGTACCGGCCTCATTTTTGTTCTTTATTATTATCAAATATTTACATTACATATATTATAACACAGAAGGAATTATTTAAATCCGGTAAAAAATCAACAAGTTATAAGTCTTTCAATTTCGGTAGAAGGGGCAAGTAACAAGAAACAGAAAAGAGGCGCAATACCCACGTGTGACGTCATCGGGCATTACGACGCGTGCGAAAGAAAGAGATGAAGCGATATCCCCACTTCGGCACATAGTAATATTTGAAATATGAATTACTGGCTCATTTTTTATCCAATTTTTATGCAGTTTTCGCAGGAGTGCTTCTTTTTCGTATTATTAACCATTACATATAGAATAATGTACAAAATCAAGCACAGGACGGTCCCCTATTGGTAATAAGTTGTGTTTGAAATGTCCGTGTGACGTCACAGCGTCCTTAGATATCATTACTAAAACATATTCACAGAAAATATGCTGATATGGGCATTAAAAACGTGTAAAAATATGAAGTTTTTTACATTGATGTTTTACTATTACTGTAGATTGAGTAACCGTCACATAAGCGCAAAATGTTTGTATGACAATCTAATGTCCGCTCTATATAACCTTAGAATTCTGAAGTAATGTAACCAAACAAAAGCTCTAATAATCCGCCGCTGTGTTCGCCAAATAATCTCTCCGACCGATGTTCGAAGCCTGTTTGTTCTGTACAGCCTCCAATTTCGGACATTCTGTTGACAAAAAAGACATTTGTATAAATATTAAGTACTAGCTGACCTGACAGACGTTGTCCCGTCTTAAGGCGATACCTCAAGGTCCATTTTCATACATTTTGTTTCACCTTTAATCTGGGTAACTAAACAAGTATTGGCAAGTAAAGAATTTAAATTCACGTCTAGTTAGTGATTAGTTCTCGCAGTTGAAAGAAAAACGTAAAAATAATTAATAATCATGGATATTTCGGCCTTTAAAATTTCGTCATATTAATTTTTAAAGGCCGAAATATCCATGATTATTAATTATTTATCACCTAGACGAATAAATTCTACTTGCCAATACAAATAAAATAATGTATGAAAACTATATTTGCAGCGCGCATTCTGTCAATCGCTGACAGTTATTTCAAACAATTGACAGTTATACAAAATTACTATTTTCGTTAAGTTTCTTAAATTTTCGATTTTTTTGATTTTTTTCTTTCATAAGAACCTTCTCCTGACAATAACAAACACAACAAAAAGAAATGAAATCGGTCCAGCCGTTCACGCGTGATGGCGTGACCAAAGGAAATAGGGATTCATTTTTATATATATAGCTTTGCGTCGTTTTAAATACCTGTAATACGATGTCCAAGCCCGCCGCAGTACGAGCAGCCCTGTCCGTCGGGAACGGGCACTTCCGGCGCTCCAATCATGTCCAGCAGGAAGGGCGGCACCTGGAACAAATTATTAATTTTCTCAAATAACCGTGGTTTTGAAAGGTAGAAGTTTAGAAGTAATCGTTGTTATATTTGCTTAGTACGGTTGGTCTCAAATTGATCTGCTTTTAAGATAAATAATAATAAAACAATACTTCCACAGTATAAAAATACTGGTATTCCAAGCAGGAGGTTTTGACAGAAAAAATCTTTATGCACACACAGCCACATACTCACTCACTAACATTCACTCACAATCACCCACACTCACTCGCACTCATGCATACTCACTCGCACTCATTCACACTCACTCGCACTCATTCACACTCACTTACACTCATTCACACTCACTTACACTCATTCACACTCACTCGCACTCATTCACACTCACACTCAAACTACCGTCACCTGCGATTTTTTCAAAATCGGCGAGCTTTTTTTACACCTATAACCTGCTTTAAATTTAGTATTATAAACCCTTAAGCGTCCGTCCCGCCTACCTTCTGCCCGGCCTCGGTGAGCAGGTGCGCGAGGTCCCGCAGCACGCTCTCGTCCACGGCCCGCCCCAGCAGCGTGGTGGCGACGCCGCCGCCCCCCGCGCGGCCCGTCCTGCCGATCCGGTGCACGTAGTTCTCTATGTCTTCCGGCATGTCGTAGTTTATCACGTGTTGGATGTTCGCGAAGTCGAGACCTGGGGTGGGGCAGTCGGTAAGCCTTTACTGTATGCACGACACAGTGTCCACACTGCTCTTGATGGTAAGTGGAGTCCAATAGAATGTCGACTGACGAGAGATGATTACCCCTCAGTCGACATAGTTATGCCTATTGGAACTGGATATACACAGGCTAATCTCGGAACGCGAAACACGTGAGCCACTATGGCGGGTTTTAACACCATGTTTACGGTGGGCGCTATCTGCGCGGATATAAAATATATCCACAGCAAGTCCACACTCTAGCAAACTTTCGCTTCATTCAGTTGCTCTCTACGTCTACTACAAGATAGACGCGATTTAAGTTACTATAATTGCTGCATATGCTTACAAATATTGTGTCTATGTATATCAACTAAATATAAAAACGAAGCAACATTAAAGGAAATTATGGTAAATAATACATCAGGTTAAAATAACACACTGCGCGTGCGCAAGTCAAGTGATTAGTTTGTTCGCCTCGCACCTCGATCTTCCCACGGGTGAGAAACCGACACCGAGTGAAGAACGTAAGGCGAGAGCGACATCCACTCTCACCCGCATCGCTCCACTTTACCAACAATGTCCAGGGTTACCAGACCACTCCAGCCAGCCAAGTATGGAGGCCAGAGGAAAGTAAACAAAGGAATGAACGTCCATACTAAAAATGTTGAAATTATACACGGATACCAAAGAAACAAACTGTTTTATTATGAGCACAAAAAACAACAGAAAGCTTTTTAAATTTAAATTCTAAATAGCCATTACTAATGAGTAATAACTATAAACTATACTCACATGACAAAGGGAACAAAAACATTATGCCACAAACATTATGTTTAACATTCTTTCAACAAAAAACATACCTTTGCTGGCAACGTCTGTGGCCACCAGCACGTCTTTCTCCCCCTTCCTGAACGCCTCCACGGCCCGTGACCGCTCCTCTTGATCCTTGCCTCCATGGATAGCCACCGCTTCCACGCCTACAATGATAACTTAGTTACATCTATTTAAAAGATAATTGTTATATCCAACCGCGTTGGGGGAAGCATCCCCCTGGAGGGAGAGGTTGACGAAGGGCGGCGATAGTGCCGCATTGCCAGGTGTTAGATGGCTCGTCAGTCAATTAATCAGGTATTGCGAGTTGAGATCTAAAAATTCCCAAACAACATAACTTAAATAACACCTGCTTGCTTAGATATCCTCTTAGCATACAGGGAGACTTGCCCGTTCCTTTTCACTCATATTGGTATGAAGCGGCTTTTGGCTTTTGGAAGAGGCTTTTGTTAAACATTAGAACTTTAATGTCAGGCGAGATGTAAATGGCTATTTTTATTAAAATCATTGTGTGCATCATGTGTGTGTGTGCTTGAAAAGTAATTTTAATTTGACGCGCCCTAATGCCACTACTACTACTACTAAGAGAATACATTACATACACAAACATTCGTGACAACGCTAGCAGTTAGCCCCTACCTTTGAGCAGCAAGTACTCGTGTATAGCGTCGACGTCTTGCTTCCTCTCGGCGAACACCAGCGCGGGCGGCGGCGTCTTCTGCAGGCAGTGCAGCAAGTGCACCGTGCGCGCCTCCGCCTGCACCGCCTCCAGCTCCTGCCGGACGGTCAGCGACGCGGCGCCCGCGCGCCCCACGTTCACCGTCACCGGCTTCACCAGCGCCGACCTGCGGGCGCGTCAGTCTCTCCAGGATTAAGGCAAAGGCCTTGAACGCATGAACGCGTCAGGCAATGAACGCATTAATCATGTGAGGCCCGAAAGAGGGGGGGGGGGGATAAAATCATAAAATATCACGTGTATTTATTTTTCGGTGATCGCGCGACTTCTAAAATAAAAAGCGGCGCATGAGCTTTGATTCATTGTTATCAAACAACCATTTTTCGTGCTTCGCGACACCCTTACAGAAACCTGTAGCATGTTAATGTTTGGACATTTTTACCTCGATGCTTAATTTACTAAAATTTTATCAGATTATAATCATCAATCAGCCTTCGTCTACTGCTGAACATAGGCCTTCTCAAGTGAACGCTAATGTTTTCGGTATAGAGCAACCCGCATCCATCCACTGCCCCCGGTCTTTTTCAAGTCTTAGGTCTATCCAGCAGTAGGGCGTCCCACACTACGTCTACCTAATCGCGGTCTCCACTCCAACACCTGTCTGCTCCATTGATCATTCGTCTGCAGACTTGGCTGGCCCACTTCCACATCAATGTGCTAATTTTGCGAGCATCGGTTACCCTATTTCTATGGCGGATATCTTATTTCTGATTTTGTTAAAAAAAAACGCGTGATTTTTGCTAGGGGGCAGGGGTAGTCTAAAACCCCACCACATATCACCAGGGGAGGGGATTTAAAAGTCACTAAAAATATCACGTGATTTATGGACGACACGCTTTAATTATTAACCGATTTCAAAAAAGGAGGAGGTTCTCAAGAGTAGTGGAATATTTATCAAAAAATATTTGCATCCAAAATCTATTGGAAAATGAATTTTCGAAATCCACGCAATCATAAATAAGTTATGAAGCTTTGTTTGGTGGAAAGGGAAGCTGTCAAATTACAGTAATAGTGAAATGTGACGTCACCCAGTGCCACCGTCCATAACGCTGCGTGAGTGAGAAAAGGACAGCGCGATATCCCCCCCACGTTGCCACGTTTGCTCACAACAATATTTCAAATATGAATAAATACTTTATTTTTAAACCAATTTTGATACTGATTTCACAGAACAATTTCTTTTTCATATTATTTTCTTTTACATAGATATACAATAATAAACCAAATCAAACATAGGACATACCTTATTTGACTGCATTTTTTTTATTTTTGTTACCTCAAAACTTTTGTCTGGTTGAACCGATTTTATTTTATTTTTATTTTATTATAACAGGAAAGCTTACAGACTAATAACTTAATAAATAACATAGTATATGTAACAATTATTTATCTAATTACAAGCTTTCGCAAATATTTACTAGATATACACCAAGAACTTAATCGCTAAATATATTAATAGTAATATAACGTTATGTATAAAAGTTTTAAGAGCGGAAAAATTGTTCACTTAACTTACGTCTCACCACAGAACTGCTTGTGCAGAATAAATCTATATCTAAATTACAGGGAAGATCATTGAAATTACTGATGGCACGTGGCAAAAACGAATTACGCCTATAATTTGTCCTTGCATATATAGGTTGTATCAAAGATCGCAGTCTCAATCCAAGCTGGTTTGTACGGAGTCCTATTTTAGACAAGAGTTGAGGGCAATCAATATGACCACTAGCAACGTTAATCAAGTAACATATGTCGTTTATATAACGTCGGACATGCAGTGGCAGTATGTGATACCTTTGACAGCGGCCAATGTAGTCAGATGATGTTATGCCTACCTTATAATCCAGGTAGCGTAAAAATTTCTTTTGTATGTTTTCAATACGAGACACATAAGTGTTATATTGCGGGTTCCACACTTGCGACGCATATTCTAAGTTACTCCGCACGAATGAACAGTACAAAATTTTAATGCATTTCAAGGATTGAAAATCATTAGACATTCTTAATATAAATCCTAAGGCTTTGGATGCTTTATTTACTACATATTCGATGTGTTTATCAAATAAGAGATTACTATCATGTATAATACCCAAATCACAAATTTCGTTAATTGTATTAATATTAGCATCGCCAAGTGTATAAGAAGACTTGATTGGGTTTCTTTTTCTAGTATAAGTTAATTGGTAACATTTAGATACATTTAGCTGAAGCTTGTTTTGGTAGCAATACGATACAAATCTATCAAGATCATCTTGTAAGAGGAAAGTATCACCATGTTCCTTAATTGTCTTTAGTATTTTCATGTCGTCTGCATATAATAAAATATATGAATTTTTAAAGCATTCCACAACATCAGCAATAAATATCGTAAATAATAATGGGCCCAGAATTGAACCTTGTGGTACTCCAGACGGAACTGACTTCCAATCAGATAAGAAGCCTTTAATAGCCACTGCTTGCGTGCGATTATCCACATACGATGTAAACCAACGGTAGAGGTCGCCGTGAATACCTGCATTCATTAATTTGTGCAGTAATATTTGATGGTCAATGCGATCAAAACATTTGCTATAATCAGTGTACACCACGTCGACTTGGACTCCCTGATCCATCCCCTCTGTGATGATGTCATTTGACAATAAAAGATTAGATGTAGTTGATCGATATTTAAGAAAACCATGTTGCTCAACGCCAATGTTATTACTTAATGTTGAATAGACATCTGCATGCACTATTCTTTCAAGAACTTTAGCAAACAAGCAAAGTTTCGAGATTGGACGGTAATTCTCAACTCGCGACTTATCGCCTTTTTTAAAAACCGGTGTTATAAATGCAGACTTCCATATTTTCGGTACAATACCTTCAGTTAGCGATCGTTTAAATAAAATACAGATGGGTCTAACTAAATTTTCAGCACATTTGACTATAAATATTGCAGGAATATTGTCAGGTCCCCCTGATTTATTAACGTCTAGTGATTGATTTTGATGGTTCTTTTTTTATTTGAAAGCTGGTAACCATTATATAGATGATGTTAAATTTATTTTGTGGTTATTGAAGGCAGTATAATTCCGAGATAAAATTGATCATATATTTTAAGTTTATCTTTTATATAACTAGCTTCTGCTCACGGTTTCACCTGTGTGAAAGAGCATCTCAAGATAGAAAGTACTCTATATCCTTCACAGGATCTCAAACTACCTTCATACCAAATATCATCAAAATCCGTTGAGTAGTTTTTGAATTTATAGCATTCAAATATCCAGACAGATGCGGCGAATTTGTTTTAAAATATAGTATTAATAACTTTTTTAGGAAAAATTCCGTCATAGATAATTATTACGTAACTTTAACCTTTACGCAACATATGCAACCATTGACGTATACTCTATAGACACGAACATCAATATAAACTATTTGTCCAAAATCTGAACTAAAATGGCAACCGAAAATTCACTGTTATAACTTATTTATTCACTTGAACAACAAATAATTTTACTTATTTTACTAATATCTTTTATTCAAATTCAGGTTTACACTTAGACTCGAGTTCTTATATCATGAGCGCCACTCCGTACACAACCACACTACGTACACAACCACAAGCTGCCAATATTGAACATACTAAAATCAGTTAGAATGGATTACAGTTCAAATCAGTTGAACACAATGAATGTTCGGAACGCCAAATCTAGTACGTAGTACATATATATAGAGGCATGCAACGGAAACTCTCAACAGGAATAAAATTTTCCATATTTGCAACATTTTTTAATTGACCAATTCACTTACCTGGCAAAGTTCTGTATTTTCTTAGGCATGGTGGCGCTGAACAGCAGCGTCTGTCGCTGCCCGGCAAAGTACGAGAATATAGTCCTCACATCCTCTTCAAAACCCATGTCGATCATGCGATCAGCTTCGTCCATGCATAAATAGCGGCACACGTTTAATCGCACCTGGGGAATACATAATTACCATCAATATTACAATATTCGCCATCTACAACATAACAATCATCACCATATTCGCCATCTACAACATTACAATCATCACCATATTCGCCATCTACAACATTACAATCATTATCATATTTGCCGTCTACATGTTTACAATCATTATCATATTCGCCATCTACAAAATTACCATCATCATCATATTCGCCATCTACAACATTACAATCATCATCATATTCGCCATCTACAACATTACAATCATCACCATATTCGCCATCTACAACATTACAATAATCATCATATTCGCCATCTACAACATTACAATCATCATATTCGCCATCTATATTATTACAATCATCACCATATTCGCCATCTACAACATTACAATAATCATCATATTCGCCATCTACAACATTACAATCATCATATTCGCCATCTATATTATTACAATCATCATCATATTCGCCATCTACAACATTACAATCATCATCATATTCGCCATCTACAACATTACAATCATCATCATATTCGCCATCTACAACATTACAGTCATCATCATATTTGCCGTCTACATCATTACAATCATTACTATATTCGCCATCTACAACATGATAATCATAATGATTTGCTGTTTGAAAGAGATCGCTATTAGCGCTAAGACCGCATATTGTCCCACGTATTTTCAAAAGTTAATATTTTAATAAAATAAAAGCCCTAAGCTAGCTAACCTACCGGCCTTTCACTAGCTACCTAAGCGATGACTACCCGAAGAAAGGCAGAAACTCCGGGATTTTTTGTCATCAATTGTCCATTGAATTTGTAATTTTATTTTCCAAATCTTTTATACACAAAATCCGCGTTATATAAGCTATTGATCAGCTCATCTCTTCTTGTATATTTATTGTCTTGGTAAATAAAAAAAAAATTAACTAGACTTGTATGCCAATATTAGGCTGATCATAGAGCAGTAAGCATAATATTGCTTCAACAATGTAATTACCTACGTATTAAAGTGAATAAATGATTGATTGGTGTTAAAAATATGAATGTTTGTTGTGCTATAATAACAGTGGGGTTCAGCTGAAAATCAGTGCTGTTTTACAGCGTATACTGAGCTGGTATCCCTTCTACCACACATCATGCAAGCAATCAGTTGTGTGCCTGGTATTGTTAACTGTGTGTGTGTGTGTGTTTTTTTTTCTTTTGTACTTTTTTTGTTGTATTTATGTGTGTGTAGAGAAATAAATGGTTTAAATGGTTTTAAATGTTACCATTTTCTTATCCAACATGTCCATGAGCCGGCCCGGGGTGGCGACCATTATGTGAACACCCCTTTGCACCACCTCCATGCACTCCGACACCGCCACACCTGCGAAACAAAGTGAATTAACAATTTTATTTATCAAAAAATATTGTCATCCAAAATGTGTTACGGGTTAAAGAATTTTTAAAATCCACAATTTAATAACGATATAATAATATCTGTATGTATTATATGCTTTAACGGTGAAGGAAAACATCGTGAGGAAACCTGCATACCTGAGAAGTTCTCTATAGGAATTTTGAGGGTGTGTGAACCTAACCTGTATTAAGCTATAAGAATTTTTAGGGTGTGTGAAGTCTACTAAACCGCTTTGAGTTACCGTGGTGAACTAAGACCTAATCTCTCCACACTACAGAATGGTGGACTAAGGCCTCTCAGTAGCAGAGGCGGCCCGCGCTGTGGGACAGTATATAATGTAAAGCTTATATATATTATATCATATACCAACAATTATTATGTAGGTAATGTTAAATTATTTGTGGTTTGTGGTGTTTCCAAAGACTGTTTAATTTTTTATTTAAAACTTTTTGTTTTATACAAGCATTAGGTCTCTTGTTTGCAAATAAATATTTTCTATTATCAATACCTCACCTCCAATAGCCAAACAGCTTCTGATCTCCGGGCTGCCGGTCATCTTTAGATGTTTTATGAAGTGTAATATTATGTCGTGCGTTTGTTTCGCGAGCTCACGAGATGGACATATTATCAATCCGTATGGGCCTTCGTTCCTGCAACAAGGAGATGTTTATTTATTTATTAGGTATAGTTACAGACTATCCCCTTATTCATAGACGTTATTTATCTAAGAATGGCGCATTGCTGTGATAACAAGTCTGTTTCTCAGCTTTGTTTATCTGACAGCCAATTAGATTCAAGTTGTATCTTAGTATTAGCCAATCATAATGGCCATATGTCTACGCACTACGAAGGCTGCCATGCCGTCAGCACTGAGAAACAGACTTGTTATCACAGCAATGCTCCGTCCTTAGATAAAAACCTTTATGAATAATATTGGCTATGTGGTGGCACAAATAACATATACCGCCATCTCGTCAACATCACCGGAACTGCATGATCGATGTATCATTGACATAATCGCAGTGATAATGCACAGCAATCACGCTAGATGGCGATAGACGATACTAGCTTGCGATAGAATTTTCCGCCACGCAGTATATATACCACCTCCGAATAGGAGCCGCCGGAGAACCGCGGCCGGTCACAAACATCTGCATGACTGGAAATCTTAACCTTTCATAGAGGAACGCAATCATCTGTTCCTCTACAGCGGCACCAACCATTTCGCCGCTAAAGGTCTATGTTACATACAAAAAATTCTAAATGAGCATGAAGCCCGCTTTTTTTCTTTTTATATCATGACCCTGCAGTCGCTAGGGTGATTCCAGTATCCCATTCCTGGTTTCCCCCGGTGTTCATGGCAGGGTTCGATACTCAAAAACAACACAGAGCTCAATGACATTTCAGTTTTTTTTTAATGACGAGACGAGCTTGCCGTTCGCCTGGTGGTAAGCGACATGACCGCCCATAAACAGTAGAAACACCAACACCTTGAATTACAAAGTATTGTTTGGTATTCCACTGCGCTCGCCATGAGACATGAGATGTTAATTATTATGTCCAGTAGTTACACTGGCTATAATATCCTTCAAACCGGAACACAACAATGACTTCACACTGTTGCTTGACAGAAATAGACATTGCGATGGTACTCTCTCATATAAACACCAGTAATCAACTGAAACTTAGGTTACTGTCTCAATTCTGAACTTACTTGATGAAAGGCATTTTGATCTCCTGCTCCAAACAGAACATGATGATGGGCAGCGTGAAGACCAGGGTCTTGCCGGAGCCCGTGAATGCTATGCCAATCATATCCCTGCCGCTTAGCACTGCTGGGATGCCTTGCACTTGGATGGGGGTTGGTTTCTTGATACCCTTGGCTTCTAGACCTCGGAGGATGCCTGGAATGAATTTTGTGTATAATGATTTCTTGTTTGTGCGAATGTTAGACATTGTAATAAAATGAAAACAATAAAAATTTTTGGATAATTGTAAAATGTAGGCAGATAATATTGTAAATGACTTTTCGGATGACCAACACCTCACTTTCGCATTTCTTTGATACCCTGGGAAAGATATAAACTACTTATCCCAGGAAAATATATAGCAAGAGTATTATCCCGAAAAACGCTTTCACGCGTGCGAAGCCGCGAGCAAAAACTAGTAGGGAAATAAAAAAAAATTGTGTTCATGAAAGGCAATTTTTTTTTACTGATTAATAGTTTGAATGTTAGATATCTGACATTCTTAGTAAAGGATAGATCATAATTACCCTGAACCAGCTGGAATGTATGAAAAGAGAAGTATGCCAGAATCGTTCAAAGTGGCAATCCATAGCCTCCTGCCTTCCTCCTTTGAGACAGAGACGTGATACTATGTATTTATGTAAGTAATAGGTTGGGCTGGATTACTTAGTTCTTTTTTATTTACATTACACCTTATTTATCAATACTAAAATTGAGAGGAAAAGTTTGTGAGTTTGTTTGTATGTTTGTAGGGTCTAATCTCTCGAACTACTGAACCGATTTTGAAAGTTCTCTCACTATTAGCGAGCTACTAGCTCCTGAGTGCTTATTATCGCGGAAAAGATTTTGACGCGTGCGCAGCCGCGAGCAAAAGCTAGTTATTAACAAAACATACCTTTAGGAAACTTCATATGTTGAAACGTCTTTATGGGCGGTGGGACGTCATCTCCTTCGACCAACACTCGTAACTCCCTGCGGATCCGCTCGTGCCTCTCTTCGGGCTGGTTAAGGATAGAGCGCGGCGGCCGCCATGACGTTTTTATTGGGTCTTCGTACTGTATACCTGGGAGAAAAATATAGCGTCACAACTATTCTATTCTGCCGTGGTAAGCGCAACAGCGGTATGTCAGGGAATCATTATTTCGAGATAATTGGAGTTTTGTAAATATAGTTTTGTATGTAAAACTGAGATAGAGAAATACTTTTAAGGTTTTTTAAACAAGTTCTAAACAAGATATCGTTATTTAGGTAAGTTCGTTGGATGGGTATTTCTTTAAGCTATCTGACGACATAAAAATCAAGTTTTTTTTGAGATTCGGCTTTCAGCTTAGCATGGCAGTATTTGTGTCATCTTAATGTTTCTTTAATTTCTAATTATTGATTGTACAAAGGGTGTTTTATATTTAATTATGACCTAGTATAGTGGTTTCAACCAGAGATGTCGGAGAGGGGACGAAGTTTCGTTACGTAGCTCGTCTTTCTGGCTCTGGTCCCTCTTTTAAGGGTTGTTTTTTTCAATGAGGAAAATAAGGGATTTTAGTTTTTTACTAATAGGGGTTTCGAAGGCGAGGTACGCGATTTGATATGTTGCTGAACAAAAAAATCTAGGAAACCAAAGAATACCTTTAGCCAACTCAGCAACGCCCATCAAAGCCTTGCTCTGTGCAACACTCTCGAGTATATGCTCTTCTTCTCTGGCCTGTTTCTCAGCAGCGGAGAGTGCCCGAGCCTCGGCCAGCCTCTTGAGTTCGCTGTGCTGGTCGAGCAGGGATATGTTGTACCGCCTGCCCCATTCTTCTTGAGATGCTGATAAATGAAAGTAAATTATTTATTTTGATGAAAATAAGGTTCCAAATTATGAAACGATAAATACAATTTATTGTAAATAAAATATAATGAATAATCAGTGACTAAGCGGTGATAGCCTAGTTGGGTATGGAACAGACTGCCAAGACGAATGTCTGAATGTCCACAGGTTCAAATCCTGAGGACACATACCTCTGAGTTCTAAAAATATGTGTGTATTCTTTATGAGTTATTGCTTTCTTTAAAGGTAAAGGAAAAGATTGTGAGGAAACCTGCATACCTGAAGTTCTCTAAAATAATCTGAAAGGAATGTGAAGTCTACCAATCTGCAGTAGGCCATTGGGTGGAATTAAGCTTAACCATTATACATTTATATTATTTTTTATTGCTTTGAATGACGAGAAGAGCTTGTTGTTCACTTGATGGTAAGCCATATGACCGCTCAGAAACAGTAGAAACACCAACACCTTGAATTACAAAGTATTGTTTGTTATTCCACTGCGCTCGCCATCCTGAGACATGACATGTTAAGTCTTATTATGTCCAGTAGTTACACTGGCTGCAATGTCCTTCAACCCGAAACAAAACAGTGACTAAACGCTGCTGTTTGGCGGCAGAAATAGACATTGTACCTATCCATGCAGACTCTCACATATGAGAGACCTACCACCAGTAAAAAAAGGAAAATTATTAAAGTGTTTGCAAAAAAAGTGAAAACTGTACCCAAAACTTTAGGCTACAAACAATATATTTGCCATAATATATTGGCTCAATACCCAGAAAAGTGCCTATTAGCGCTTATACACCGAGAAATGTCGGAATGGTGAACAACGCCTAATTATAACAAAAAACTCACTTTCATCGTCAGGATCATTATCGCTTGAGCTCTTGGTCTCCGCCGCGGCCTCCGCAGTAAGCTGGGTCAGTCTCCCAAGTTTCATTAACTGTTGTTTCTTACGTTCTTTCACAGGCACATAAGGTTCATAATTATCCAAGTCTTCCTCCGATTCTGATGATTTTTCTTCGCGTCTGTATCGTTTTATAGGCGGCGGCGGGTCTTCTGGCTGTTCTGACATGGTCAGTTGTAGAATTTACTTGTTAAAATGGTTTAAATTGAGTTTTTGTTATGAAAACACAATTCACAACAAAATAATACAGATTATAAAATGTACACATGGAAAATGTCAGAAAATTGTATTGTCAGTTATTATAAGCAAAGGAAGTGCCATCATACAATTTAATGTTCAGTACGTTTAATTCTCGCAATTTTTTTTTTTGTGTCCCTTCCCCGAGTATAAAGCTTGAGCATTTGCTTACATTTATGAGGCCCGAGTTACGGGAGAATATGTAAAGAAGAAAATATTCTTTTACAAATTGTTGAAAAAAATTTAACTACAGAGATATATATTTATACTATTATATAGAGATGAAGAGTTTATTTGTTTGAATGCGCTAATCTCAGGAAATACTCGTTCGAATTGTATTAGTCTTCTTAGAGTTGCATAGCCCATCTATCGAAGACGGCTATTGGCAATGTAAGAACACACTATGAGTAAGAGAAGCGAAGTATCAATGAAAAATGATGCAAAAACGGGGCACAATTAACTTTTTATGAGCTACTGTTACGTTCGCTGTGTAGGCGTTCAAAATTACGCAACGATAATATATGATTTGTTTGAATTTGTTCATCTTAAAAAGTTCTAAAAAATATATTTTATTATAACGTCTTCCGCTGTATCAGCCTACTTAGATCATCTGAACGCGATAAAATCGAAAAATACTCCACGGATTTCGATAAAATATGGGTAAGAATAAATGGGTTACGTTCTATATCTGGAAAATTATAGCGGGAGTTTTATCTTGGAAAACTCTTTCACCCGGGTAAAGCCACAGGCGAAAGCTAGTATTCCTTAAAATGGTTTAAGCAATACTGTTTGTTGCAAGTTAGAGTGATATGTAATTTTTGAGGGCATGAACTTAACAATTTTGATATCATTTTCATTATGAAAATAAAAATTATCCACGTTTTAAACAACAACCAAAGTAAAGATAACATAATATAGAAATATGACGTAATTTCTTTTTGTATATATATTGTGAATTACAAATAGTTTCTATAAAATCGTTTAGCATGCCATTTTGCCTGGGAGTGACGCTACAAAAAGTAGCTTGGAGTTTAATTAGTGCCTAGGGATTCTATTAAATGTAAGCCATACTAAATTTTGGTAAAGG
The DNA here is from genome assembly GCF_014839805.1 of Manduca sexta. NCBI lineage: Eukaryota > Metazoa > Arthropoda > Insecta > Lepidoptera > Sphingidae > Manduca > Manduca sexta. The sequence goes on along the minus strand of NC_051115.1, from coordinate 1,844,116 downwards.
TTTTAAAACAAACAATAGCAATGCTTTATATGTAACGTTTTCAATTAGGACAAGTCAGATTCATAAATTATGTTTTCATAAAATTTTCTCAATATGCAGAATATCGTGAAGTAATCTAATCTATCAGTTCAACTATAGGTATCTGTATCTACCCTTTTTTGTATTATAATACTTATGTCCAGACATTTTAGAATAATAATGGTGTGATACAATATTTCTTTGTAGTTTTTTGATAAAATAAATATCGATATTCAGAACAATTACTTCGAATGACTTCTAATATCTGCAACAGAATGTTTTATAGTCATTGATGACATTTAAAAGGTTGCACAAATTGCTAAACAATGGTGCAATGCTTCCTGTCTTCATAAAAATGCGGCAAATGATATTTCAACCCAAAAAAATAATTATTTTTTTCCCTAACATACAATGTATATTTTTTCTTCTGAATTCAATAAAAGCATGTTTATGACGTCAATTTTACAAGTGCCGTTTATTCACTTAGCTTTCTTTACAAACAGTACCCAATGTCACACGTCAATTGTCAAATTGTGTTGACACGTAACTTTTGCAAATAAATTAACAACATCCCGACCTCCAAATGTGCGATTTTGTGATAAATTTTCACATGTGACCGGTGTTTACTATATCTAAATTATGTCCGACAAAAGTTTCGGTGATCAAACTAATCGGAACATTGTCAAAAATCCATTGTTGTCAAGTGCAGTAACTGGTTTATCATTAGAAGATTTGACGAATAAAGCAATTTTGCTTCCCGTAACGCCTTCTCAGGGACTGATCACGCGACCCGGTGAGTATTATTGTTTATTTTTATCCTACTAGCTATTATAAATGTTTTTTCTGTGACGTAATAGTGTAAAATGTGCCAAAATAGCGATCATGGTTTTTGAGGCAACTGTCAGTTTTACTATTACTCTCGCGAAAATATCTCGTTATAAGTTATTTCTGCGTGTTGTGTTGTGTTTTCAGTCTTATTTTTTACTAAACACGTGTTCCAAAAGTGTTAAGAGCTTGTAAATCGATTCGTTAATTTACGATTCGTGAAAATGTCTTCATTTTTATACAAAACATATAATAACGCTCCGTTTCAAAGTGGTTTTACGCCGGAATTTCGCTTCTCGTATCGCTCTAAACTGAAAAAGGTTCAAAGATTCTTGGATGATGTTATGATTGTGAGTAAATACTAATGTACTGACCTCTTTTTTTTATAACAAATCTCTTTGGTCCATAGACTACTTTCTATATATTTTTTTATTATAAATGTGTCTAAGAAAGTATTCCTAATATAAATATACATATTCTAACATCTGCCTTAATATTTTTAATTTTTTTTTTATATCAATTTCAGTCATACTTAGAGTGACATATATTACCTTCCTATTATTTATGAATTAATGATGCACTTTGGTGACATCATAGGCATTATGTAAATTCACCTTGATGCACTGTCATCTTTTTTTATGATGAAAGGAAGTGTTAGTTAACACAGTCCTTCTCCACATGAACAATAAATAATCAATACCTAACATATATTTTGACATTTTGATTTCACTTTTGTAAATATTTTTTTTTATTAAAACTTCTTTTGTTTTTCATAACCTAATCTATTAAATATTACTGATATCTATGCTATTGGCCTTGAAAAACAAAAAGCAATTCTCTTATAATTTATTTGCATTAAATAATGTAATAATATAGCTTTTAAATGTTGTGTCTTTGTAATTCAGCCTAGCTTGTAAAGGGTCATTTTGCATTACTTAATGAAACCACATACTTATCTACTCGAAAATAACACTTTACAATAAGTTACTCGAACTGTAGATGTAAAATTAAAATGTTTTAGTTTCGGACAATCAAATATTAATAAAAAGGAATGTTTATTGCACTCGCCCTAATACTACTATTTTAAAAGAATTTGTTGCAGCGGTAATAGCACACTTGCAGTCAGAAATACTCATGTGCATGCCATATTCGCACTAAACTACAAAATGAATAATAAACCAGAAAAGTAGAACGGAGAGTTATGGTGAAAGTATTGGTTATTTATGTATAAGTTTTGGCACTACGTTAGCAGAAGTCAAGTATGTGGTTTTATAAATCTATATAAAGAATAAACTAAATACATTATAAAGTTGACCACTTTGTAGAGACGAGGAAACTTGGTGGTCAATATGTTTTTTTAATTCAAAGGCTTGTGTATAATTCATCTGTACCGATTAATCTGAGATGTGGACCAATTACAATAAGGACCATTATAGGCTGTATTATTACTTTATCTGTCATCTTTTTAGCATATAATTTCATAGTTGGATTGAAAGTCACAGTCCAATCTCTATGTTTGTAGCCTGATATGTGAATAAAGCATATAATTTTTTCTTAGTCAAATTCATAGTTTAGGGCAGTAAGTAATTTACATTAACAATTTTGGTGGGAAAATGGTGTTTGCCGTTGACCTTCTTAGTGTTTGTTTGAGGTGCCACCTGATTGACAGGCTTTATCTAGAATCCAATTGTAAATTATCCAGTATAAAAACTAGTACACAAGTATTTCTCATTGCGAACACATGTGATAATAATTTAAATTAGTTTTTTTTAACCTTTTTTGTCTTGCTGAGACCATAACCTTTTCCTTGTTGGTAGTGGGGTTTTAAAATGACATTACTTTTATTACTTAAGGATTTTGGCCCAATGAATACTTGCCCTGAGTATGATTTTCACTTTAAAAGATAGAAGAATTGAAACTCCTTATGTATTATAAAATAAAGTTCCCAGCCTCGTCGGACTTAACACTAAGGTAGTTCATTATTTTGTGAAGCAAGTAATTTAAATTCACGTCTAGTTGGTGATTAGTTCTCGCAGTTGAAAGAAAAATGTAAAAATAATTAATAATCATGGATATTTCTGCCTTTAAAATTTCGTCATATTAAATTTTAAAGGCCGAAATATCCATGATTATTAATTATTTTTACGTTTTTCTTCAACTGCGAGAACTAATCACTAACTAGACGTGAATTTAAATTCTTTACTTGCCAATACTTGTTTAGTTACCCAGATTAAAGCCGAAACAAAATGTATGAAAATGGACCTTGAGCTACCACCTTAAAGCTACCAAATGGATTTCATTGAAATTTGGTATGGAGATAGTTTCGAGACCCTGGGAAAGACATAGGCAAATTTTTATCCCGGTAAAACTATATCATACTTGGGCACTGGGCAGGCATGAGCAAAACCTACTTTGATAATACAATACCGCCGCGCTAAGCTCAACAGCGGTATGTCAAAATAAAAACAAAATCTTGATTTTTATGTCATCAGATAGCATAAAGAAATGCCCATCCTGTGAACTTACCAAATAATGGTACCCTGTTTAGAAATTGTTAAAAAAATTAAAATAGTTTCTCTATATCAGTTTTACTTACAAAACTATAAGTATTTACAAAATTACAATTATCTTGAAGTAAGGTTTCCTTAACATACCGCTTATGCGTTTAGCACGGCAGAATAGCTGTTGGAAGTGTAAATAAAACAAAAAACCCAAGAATACAATAATATTTATTTGTAAAAATATGGTTTTACAAAAATATGGCTCATTGTTTCACATGTTTGATTACAATTAAATTATTGTACTACCCGTATATTATTTTTTATAATGTCAGACAGTTTGAATTTAGAATAAAAAAATTTAATGCTCTTTTAAATAGCACATTTGACTCTGGCTGGTACGCAATCTGCACCTTGATAAGGCAGAAAAAAAATAACATAAAAACTTATTTTTTAAACAAATATCTTTGCATTTTGTTTACTAAAAAGATGATGTTTCTATTAATGGTGAAAGTAACTGTCATTTTAGTAATGTCTTTATCAATTATCACTGAGGTTTCAAAGTTTTTTGTTTAATAAAAATTATATGATTTTCTCCTAGCCGAATTTCGGCCACGGCGGCCAATTTCAACCGAGACTAACCTGGTAAGCTCGAGGTATGTACATAGTGCACAGTTGCACTCTCTATTCCTTCAATCTCATAGTCTGGTGATACGGCAATTCAACAGAATCAGAGAAAGATCAGATGCAAGACAAACACCTTTACGTACTTTCATAGGCATGGGGGTATCATAATACCTACTTTCAGACTTCAAGCGACTATTGAGTAATTTTTATGATGAAAAAAATCCAGTCACGACTATTATTTGACCACTTCATCACTCAATTATAATTACTGTTTCAATTTTGAAAATTCTGATTGATTTTTGCTTCTATAATCGAAATGCTAGGAAAATGATATGAACTTTTACTGGAAATAGGAGTTTTGCTGCAGGAATGCCGCTAAATATTTATCATACATTTTCAAACATTTTACAATTTCCTACGAAAACAGTCGCGTATGCGTGAACCGGAACGTAATTTGGTACTTTTCGTATTTATCGCTATTTTGATTTGTTTTGAGATTTTTGATAATAGTGGGTTATGGTTGCTTTTTTCCTCCCATCCCCCCTACACCACTCTAATCCTCAATTCAGTCTGATAAAAATATTTACTATCATGCTTATGGACTTAGAGCTCTGTTATTTTATCAGCTCAATCACCAAGGGTTTTGGAAATATTACTTCTTTACTATGTCGAGGGTATATAAACTAGCATTTACAGTAATTTAAATCTAAATTCAAACTGTCAACTGTAAAATCTATAATTACTGTTATTTTACAATCTAATAAATACTTAATTATGATAAAAAAATATTTGATGGTTCGTAAAGTGTAATTTGAATTATAAGTTAATTTAACTTTTATTGTCGTATAGTGTGAAAAAATAAACTCATGCCAATCAATGTATTATATTATGTACTACGTACTAAATTTGGCGTTTCGAACATTCAGTGTTCAGCTGAATTGAACTGCAATCCATTCAAACTGACTTGGGCTTGTGGTTGTCATTTTAGTTCAGATTTTGAACAAATAGTTTATATGGATGTTTGTGTCTATACAATATAAGTCAATGCTCATGCCTTTTCCTGCTGTTGGCAGGTACGCAACTATGTTTGATTATTATAGTTTTTTTAAATGTAAAAACAATCTAAATATTTCACTAGCAAGTATCAGGTTCTATTATACCACAACTAGCTTCCCTCCATATTTTATATTTAAATTCCTGTTAGTTAGATATTACAAAAGAAAGTCTCCCGCTGAGTATGTCTCTCTGGACGCGATAAACTCCAAACTACCTAATCGATTTCGATGATATTTGGTATGAAGATAGTTTGGGAAGGACATATCACAATCTTAGAACAAGGTGATCTAAATCAAAAATGACGATTTGAAGGAAACCAATAAAAAAGATTTGAAAACAATATAGAAGGCAGTGAATTGGGCGGTCATCGGAAGTGAGAATCTGTTTCTATTCTATAAATTTGTCTTTTTTTCGTCATAGGGTTATAGAGCATGCTTTGAAAGGTTCTTTTTTAACAAAATAAGAAAACATGTAAATAATGAGTTAGGTCACTTTAGCTTTAATGATGCGATAGGCTGCTTTTTATCCCGGGATAATATACAGCGGGACTTTTATCTCAAAAATGCTTTTTCATGCGAGTGAAGCCACTTTGATATGTCAATTTAATATTTTTAATCTTGTGAATTTTGATACTAACTACTTTTTTTTTTGGTTTTATTTACTCCTTAAGGAGAAGGCAAAGGACTAAGTATTTTTTTTTATTATTATAAATAAGTTTGGGAATAGAAACAACAAATAATTTAAATACAAATTACGACCCACAGTGTAACTTAAAAATGGCGAAAAATTATAATTATAACATCACATAAAATTTTTGTTACCTCCACTTTTCTTTCATAATTTTTTCACATATTTTCCACATTTTAATTTAAACTTATCATGATGTCTAGAAATTTCAAACAATAATTTTGTGTGTATTTTTTTTTAAATAGTTTTGGCCTGGAAATAGAACCAAGAACTCGGTACATAGATCAGGTACGGTGCCAGTAGTGTAATAAATTGTAAATAATACAATATTACCAAAATTCTAAAGGTGTGGTTATACTTTCAAAATTTCAATTCGTTCTTTTGAAATAATGATTTGCGTGTTAAAATATTTTTTCTTATTAAATATTTAAGTTAGTTGCCTCATACTTAACTTATAATTTATGGTCTTAAAACTAATTAAAAACTAAGGGTAACATTAAAATATTTAAAAATCACATTTTTGTTTACATTTTTATGACGTCATGTCGTGGTTTTCGTTCGGAGCGACAGATTGCAGCACTTTGTTGTTCAACATTCCATAAATACATAGTGAAAGGAATTACTAATATAAAATAAAAAAAAAAATCTTGCAAACGTTTCTATGTACGAATGAAGTTGTTTTCCGTGTGCACGCTAGATGGCGTTAGTATACATATTTCAAAGAAATATCTCCTTTGTTAGATTATAATTTTTTATAAATTTTGCAATTATAAATAACATGGCATTGCATACTCACAAAATTTTATAGTAAAAGTTATTATTTAGTGCCACCGTCCGCTACTAGATGGCGCTATAATATATTTTACCTAACTAACATTCCTCGATGTACTGAACGAGGGTAGTTCTCTCGACTCCTTCCTTCTCCTCACGCATAGACATATCAAGAAGATGATCAGAGCTATGAGGGCTATTGCTAGAATGACTCCCAGGACAATGGCAGCTATCATGGCTTCCGTATAATAATCTGTAGGAGAAAATTAGTATTAATTACTATTCCAATGTTGTGAAGGCCTCTTCTGAAAGGGTAGTCTGTAGTCTCGTGGTTTCTATGTTTGGCACTGGAAATATTACTGGACTTTTGACATTGGAAAAACTGGCGATGATTCCGTGGAGCCATTGAGTCTTAAAAGATAATGAACCATATGATTTAGGTAATTATAAGAACAAAGCTCATTCCTACCTATCGATATATACGTACTACGTACTAGAATTGGCGTTCCAAACATTCACTGTGTTCAACTGAATTGAACTGCAATCCATTCAAACTGACTTTAGTATGGTGTCAATATTGACAGCTTGTGGTTATGTACGTAGTGACGCTCATAATATAAGAACTCGAGTCTAAATGCAAACCTGAATATGAATTTATAATATTAGTGAAATATGTAAAATTATTTGTTGTTCAAGTGAACAAATAGGTTATAACAGTAACGTTTTGGTTGCCATTTTGAACAAATAGTTTATATGGACGTTCGTGTCTATAGAATATCAATGTTCCAACCCCAAAGACAGTCATTGATGATTCCTCTAGTGGAAGTTTATTCCCAAATAGTCTATCGCCGCTTAAATATCGTCCATAAATACTTACTGGATATGTCGACGACATAGCTATTAGTATTCCCGTAGGCGTCCACAGCATTGACCAGCATCCTCGGAGCGCAGCACGTGGCTCTATACGAAGCCACCACCTCGTCCCTGGTGCCGGAGATGAAGTCATTGTTGTAGGTCAACCCGGCTGGTGACGATGTGATGCGGAGAAGGCCTGAAGGATGATAGTATGAAGGGCAAATTAGCAAACGTGTCACCTGATGATATTTGATCATGGATGCCCTGCAAGCTTTTGAGGGAATAGACAATCCCGTCCACTCGGCAAACTTATGCCTTCACGCTCTGATTGAAGGAGCCCAGGTTGTAAGAAGGAGCTGGAATGCCGGCAAACTTTAACAGCTTAATTGTGCGATAAAAATATTAATTTCCATGCCTTTTAGTTCGAGCTGGGAAATCATAAAGCTGTGGTTCTGTGCGCCAGCATACGAACCTCGTTTAAAAAAGACGAGGATGTGATCATCATGATCCTAATCATACCAACCTGCTCCTGAATCTCTAACAACGACAACAGCAGACCACGCATGCTGCGAGCAGTCATCCCCCATCCTTCCAATGCAGCTGCCTTGGAAGTTGTGTCTGACTTCAGGCGCCCAAGTGTCTCGCACGACGTTGTCTGATGCCACCACGTAGATGTATGCTGAGATGGAGACTTGTTCGGAGTTCGGGGCTGGTGGGTAATATATGTATTTCATTATAACTGCTGCGGCGATAGCCTAGTTGGTAGTGGAATGGACTGCCGAGACGAATGTCGGCAGGTTCAAATCCAAAGGGCACACACCTCTGACTTTTCTAAAAAAATGTGTGTGTGTATTCTTTGTGAATTATCGCTTGCTTTAACGGTGAAGGAAAACATCGTGAGGAAACCTGCATATCTGAGAAATTCTCTATAGGAATTTCGAGGGTGTGTGAAGTCTACCAATCCGCACTAGGCCAGCGTGATTGACTAAGGCCTAATCCCTCTCGGTAGTAGAGGAGGCCCGTGCCCAACAGTGGGACAGTATATAATACAGGGCTGATATCACATAATTACTGCTGGTGGTAGGATATGTTTTGAATCCGCCGGGATAGCGACTGTACACAAGGTGTTGAAACCCGCCGTACTGGCCCACGTGAGTTCCAGGATAAGCTTTATCTGGTTTAAATAGGACGGCATAATTGTGTCGACTGACGGGTAACCATCTCTCGTCAGTCGATATTCTATTGGACCCCACTCCTAACCATCAGATGCAGAGGAGTTTCGTATAGAAATAAAACTCTTAGATAACTTCTTGGTCTGCTAACGCTTGCAATGAATCTACGGAAAGCTAAGATGTTTTGACGCAGTATAAAAATTGAAAAAATTGAGCTATTTGGATTTGAGTTAATATTGTCTTTCCGTTGGCATCATCCAGTCTTAATATCATTTAAGTCCTATGTATCCTAAATGGAGCAGAGGGCGTCCACAGTGAGTCTTCATCCCGCACGGTCTTAAGCTGCCTGCTTATTTCGCTAGTCTTCCCAACACTTTTCACAGTGCGTCGCCAGGTTTGATTAATATTTCTCTTACCATAAGCGGTGAAGGTGACCAGGTCTCGTACGCCTGGTTGAGCGGTGGTCGGTATGGTAGCTGTTACGACCACGTTGACAGTTTGACCTGATAATATTGTTTGCCTGTAACAAAGAAACAATGTTTATTTCTAATTAATTTCCTTACTGGTCATTTTTAAATTAAGTGTTCCATAAATTTGTAATGGGTAGTTGGCTATGTTTGATTTTTTTGTACATAATAAAAAATAATTCGAAAGCAAGTGCTGTGAAGACAGCATTAAAATTTATTAAGAAATGAGGCATTCATTTGAATATTGTAATGAGCATGTATCGCTATCTCTCTTACACTGGCATTGTTATGCCTGGTGACGTCACGTCTAAATACGTGCGTCTCGTCTATTATACAGTTACCCATTCCGTTCGTTTTTCAAAACATGCTTTGCTTAATCTCTTCGGGTTTCATTTTTCACAGAAAATTTTGGCATAACATATAAAGCAATAGTCATTCTACTCTGTTACATATAGGGTCCGTTTTACAATGTTTTAGCCGGCTTTTGAAAAGGTCATGGATGTATGAAATACTTACGAATATGGACTGATCCCGGTTAGGAATCTCAATTCACCGACTGCGCCGAATGTGAACCGTACTGATTGCTCCCTGTTGTTCGTGACTTCGAAATTCAACTGAAATTAAAAGATAGTATTGGTTTGATGTATGTTTGTTAGGCCGGATAGCGACCGTACGCAAGGGGTAAAACCAGCCATAGTTGCCATCGTGATTTGCTGTATGCATTGTGGAATTTATTTCACTGTCTCAAAACATACGTTAAAACGATATAGAGCAATTGCATTTAGGATGCGAAATCAAAATAAAATAAGCTGAAATTTCTCATGTGAAATATATTTTACTAGCTTTTGCTCGCGTGAAGAAGTTTTCCGGGATAAATGTCCCATTTCCTTCCCAGGGTCTTAAACTATCTCCAGACCAAATTTCATAAAAATCTGTTCAGTAGATTTTGAGAAAATCGATAACATACAGACAGACTGAAAAGGGGACGTTGTTTTATAATATTCATAGATGTAACCATATTGTAATCTCTTTTCCTATTTTTGACACACAACGTGTTTTTTTACGTATTTACACTGATTATTGCGAGAATTGTTGGTCGATTTTTGCGATTTCTTTTTTATTTATTAAAGCAGTGTTTCGAAATGGTACCATTATGTTTACCACTTTGTATTGTAGTTTTATTGTACAGCATTTACTAAATACTGGTCTTTCACCAATCAAAAGACGAGCGGATTGCTCTCCTCGTCATTCGTTTGTAAAAAATGTCACTTCCACCATCAGGCGTGTCTCTGCAGTGTCAACGTGAAAAGCTATACAAATAATGCATACCTGAAGCCTATCTCCTGGTGATCCATAGAGCCTAGTGCTCAAACCGATCTGGACGGCGGTAAGGATGACTCCTCGCTGGTTCACCACCTGGATGTATATGAAAGTATATTAGGCATTGTGGCGGTACAATTAGTATACATACCGCCATCTCGTTAACATCAATGGAACTACGAGAAGACCTATGTGGTATTGATATAATTGTGACGAACGCACTACAATCACGCTAGATGGCGACAGACGATACTGGATTGCGATGGCAACATTTGCGCGACGCGCTGTATATATACCACCTCCGAATAGAAACCGTCGGAGGGCCGCGGCCGGTCGCAAACATCTGCCTGGGTATCATCTTCCCCTATGGAGGAACGCAACCATCTGTTCCTCTACAATGGCGTCAATGTATACGCCGCTACAGGCATCAATTTAACCAACAGAGTCGAAGTTCGTGGCTCAGTGGAGTGTTTTGAGAGAGGGCTACGTCCAACAGTGGACTGGTCCGGGTTGATAATGATAGTGGCGTAGTATGGTGGTATGGCTGTTGTGAGGTTTTTGATTCTTTAGTAAAGATTTTTAAATGACTACGTTTGTAAAAAAGCGGCGATAGCCTAGTTGGGTGTGGAACGGATTGCCAAGACGAATGTCCGCAGGTTCAAATCCTAAGCGCACACACCTCTGACTTTTCTAAAATCATGTGTGTATTCTTTGTGAATTTATCGTTCGCTTTAATGGTGAAGGAAAACATCGTGAGGAATCCTGCACATCTGAGAAGTTCTCTATAGGAATTTCGAAGGTGTGTGAAGTCTACCAATCCGCACTAGGCCAGCGTGGTGAACTAAGGCCTAATCCCTCTCAGTAGTAGAGGAGGCTCGTCCTCAACAGTGGGACAGTATAATACAGGGCTGATATTATTATATATATTATACATGTCGGAGTGAAACTGTTTACTTGGTTATTTTTTTACATGACCGGTAAAGTATCACCGGTCTATATTTATTTTCCAGACAGTTATTCAATTATTGAAACACTTCTTTGCTTCAATAACAATTTACTGCATAGTAACACTAGCGGAATACACAATGTGCTCGGTTCGAGCGTCCAAACAAGACTACTGAAGACTACTACTAGAGTCGTACAAGACTCCAACCAGACTCAACCAACACTCGTACAAGACTGAGCTTTCGTCGTTCGGCCGGTCCTTATATTAGCAACAGTCGACCTCCCTCCTTTTCTAATACTTCCTCGATGTAATAATAGATGGCGCCACTATCGCTCCGGAAATTCACCAGTGCTGCGGCGACATACATGATTACGAGCCCAATCGGTGTTTTATCAAATAAAAACATCACAAAACCATAATACATTTGCGACTCATTGTATTTAATATTCAAGAACCTTCTTTACCTGTGCAACAGCTCTGCTCATCATTTCACTGTCATTCAACCTCTGGAAGTAGACCTTGGAGTTCTCCTCCTCGACTCTCTCCAGGTCGTTAGTGGAGTCTTGGAAGACTACGGAGGCTGATCTCCCTAGCCTGACCTCTGGCTGCTGCAACGGGCCGAATAGACGGATGAAGGGTTCTCCTGGGAAAAAAAGAGATTCATGTTTATATCAGGAAATCAGACTGCCTCGGCGTATTTGTACTGCATGCGCGGTACGGCAGCGCTCTGAGGTCCTGGGTTCGAATCCCGTGTCGGGCAAAGTGATACTTGGGTTTGGTACTCCATAATTCAAAGTTGTGATGTTATCAGATTAAAAGCTTGCTTGTCTTAGCTAGGAATCTGCTGAATCTCCAGCAATCAAAACACACACAGGCCAGCATAGTTTTGTCAACTACCGAGGGGTAATCACTTCTTCCCCACCTACTTTCTTTACCCTCAGGTGCTATGGAGTCTCTTTGACGTATAGAAAAATTAAGGTGCCTTCTAGAATGTTCTCGTTACCTCTATAGTCCCTTCCGAAGATCTTGACGTAGACCTTGGAGCCCTTGACTGGTGGAAGCTCGACGTCTGCCACCAGCTCTGTGGACGGGTCGATTCTGTCGCTCTGGCCTTCACCGGCTAGTGGCTGGTAACTGGAATTAGTGAATCAACCTTTACTGGAATCCTTATTGGTCGCCACCATCCCGGCGTTAAGTGGGTGCAACAGTTACGCCTCTGCCTATCACTTTGGAGACAAAAGGCATGAGTGTGTAGGCAGGTCTTTGCTCACTGGTTCTTATCACTTCCCTGGCAGTTCCAGTGTGATTTTGTTAACCGTGAGGTTCTTTATTCGATTGCCCTGGTCGAAAGTGTAAATTACAAATAAAAACAAAAAATGTTTTGAAAAACAGCTGATCTGAATTGATATCCAATATGGTGATACGCTTGGCCTTTATAACATGGAATTAAAAGAAAATATTGAACTCGCTTGTTGATACCTAAATCTAGTATAATATTCAGTCTTATATTTAGATTATACTGCACTTATGGTGCAGCCAATTGTTTATTGTTATGTAATAATGTTCATGCTGTGACAGCCTGTAATTAAAACAGCACTGCAGCAATTACTTACTGATTTGTTAAAAAAACTATGTAAGGTGTATGTTTTGTTGCCTGTTCAAATAAATAAAATAAAATAAAAATAAAATTAATATAAGCAAGGCGGATTGTGGATTCATTAGCTGCGGTCTCTGCCTACCTCTTCAGGGGTATAAGTCATTACTGTATATTACCTGAAGGATAATTTGGCCAGCTCGGTGCCATATTCGTCCACAAGCAGTGACTCCCTCACGCTCGCCACTGGACCGGTCACTCGGAGCTTCAAAGCATCTGTAAAAAGAAGTTTAGTATAAAGAGTGTTGCAAAGGAGAGTAAATGAATACTTCCTAGTCGAACTATGGTCACGGCGGCCAATCTCAACGGAAATCAGTCAGACATGAGATATTCCTTCCTGGTCACAGGGGGGGACCATGAAGGCTGAAAAGTCTTCGAAACGTCGGGAGAAAAGTAAAATATTAAAACCGCGATAAAATCCGAAAAATTGTTTAATTTTAATGACTGAGTAATTTTTAAGAAGAAAAACAAAGTCATAATTACTTTTGGCCTGATTAACTAACCTATCGTAATAGTCGTATTCATACGACGCGTTACATACTACATATACATTAGAATAGCATATAGGCTACAGTTTATAACAGTTTTGTGTAATTTGGTCATAATATAACGATACATATCAAGTAAATCGAAAAATTAATTGCTATCTTGACGTACGCTGCCTCAGCCGTTGGAATTAGACAAAGATGATGTACTGTAGGATTGTTTAGTTGTCCCTGGGAAGGTTAAAGGCTGATTATATATTATATCAGATAGGTGATTTCGGAGATTAAGGAAAAAAAATCATACAAAAATATCACCCCAATTGGCAATTGTGAACGTTGATTTTTCACAATTATTGGATACGAACCTTGTATTAATAATTAGGAAAGAAAAAAGGAATCAGTCAAGCCATTCGAGCCGCTCTCAGAGACGCTCTCACATACAAGTGGCAACTGATCAGTGGCGTAAGGTTAAATTTTCGAAAAAGCAACCCGACAAAACACATAGGTACTAACTAAGATGTTTTTATTACATAGATACGTTGTCCGAGCTCAATACTGGCAAGACGAAAGTAAGGTAATTGCCCGACATTCACTTAGTCAACCTCCTACCAGTGTCGCGGCTAGTCGGCTTACTATCTTTTTGTATTTTTATAAATAAAATGACTTCCTGAGTTTTTAGACGATGTACAAATTATACTGCAACTGTGAATGAAAAAAAACGTTTCATTTCATACGTTAGTAATAAGTATACACTATTTAACTTAGTTTTAAACTAATAAACGCATTTTATTCGACTGTCATGGCGACGGGGCGGTCGACGCTCGGGCCCACTCGGGCACACTCGGGACGTATCAATGCGAGCTGCTAGGGCTATGACTATAGTAAATACTGCGCTGTTTTTATGTGCAATTTTGTTAGTGTATGACGCGTCTATTTGTAAAACGTCATTGGGTACTAATATTCATGAATGTGATCTGCAAATCGTTCTAATGATAATTAGGTTCTAAATAAAGGGAATCCGGCAAGAATCGGGTTATATGCACCCTTCACCATTACAACTGATTATTATCTATGTATATCCATATATATAAAAATGAATCCCTATTTCCCTTGGTCACGCCATCACGCGTGAACGGCTGGACTGATTTCACTATTTTTTTTTGTTGTGTTTGTTATTGTCAGGAGAAGGATCTTATGAAAGAAAGAAATCAAAAAATTGCACGGAAAATTAGAAAATTTAACGATAATATTTATTTTATATAACTGTCAATTGTTTGAAATAACTGTCGGCGATTGACAGAATGCGCGCTGCAAATTCATAGTTAAGACGGGATAACGTCTGTCGGGTCAACTAGTTTACATATATTACACATGTACGCGCTCTTACGCGCGTCATAGTCGGCATTTATTGATTACTTTTCATTAATGCACTCATTAATAGATAATTATCTGTAAGTATTGCGAAGTATGTTGTATTTGCTGTCTGTACGTAACAGTAACAAGACTTGAATTACCAAGTATTTAAGGTAAATAAATCGAAAATTGACAACATTTCAAAATGTAAACGTGCCTAAAACGAAAATGCCGTTTCTTATTTTTTGTACTCTGAGTACGATTATGAATTTTTAATATTTTTTTAATACTTAATTTCGAAGAAAAAATTAAAAAGCGAAAAATGCTTGATGACGTCACACATACGGTTGAATGAAATAGTTCCTTGGTCCACCTCACTATTTATTTTAAAAAACTAAGACACCGTCAATGTCAATATTACAATAGATACGTCACAACTGTCACTTTCAAAAAGAGGGAGAGAAACAAAAAATCTGTCACTTCACTACTTTTTTACTGCAAAGCAAAGGTCATTGCGTCTTGAGCCGTATATGTGACGTCATTTGGCGCTTACGTCGTTTTAGAATAAAACAAAATTCAAAGTGAAAATCATAAATGATAATATCTGAGTTTGAACAAAAGAAAACATATGGGTCACATAATTATAGATCTAGTTTCATAAAATATAAACATTTGAGTATGTTGAAAAAATGAAATATTGTCAATTGAATGCTAATTGTCTTAAGCGACATTTTTTGCGACACTGAGTTACATAAATATTTAAAATTATTTTTTTCTATGTTTTTTTTTAAACTAGATAAAATAAAAAAAAATGTCTCTTAAGTCAATTAGCCTTGCAACTGTCGATATGAATTTCATCTTTGAGTATTTCAGTGAGAATCTCAAGTAGACATTTACCCCCTTGTTCGTAGACGTTATTTATCTAAGGACGGAGCATTGCTGTGATAACAAGTCAAGTGAAATCCGAAAGCGAACCAAACCGCGTGCAAAAACTATATATTATTAGTCGGTTGTCGCTTGTTATTCTGAGTTAGTGATAAACTTTTGAACCGTGTTTATCGGCATGACTTCCTTGTTTATTTCGTTGTCTCCTTTTAGTGAAGATTCTATTGCTTGACAAGGTTTGGAGCATGGGTACGCTTGGTCGAATATATATTTATAAATGTACATATATAACAGACAATATAATATCAGCCCTGTGTTATATACTGTCCCACTGCTGGGCCTCCTCTACTACTAAGAGATTAGGCTTTAGTCCACCACGCTGTAGAGCGGGCAGACTTTACACACCCTCAAAATTCCTATAGAGAATAGGTATGCAGGTTTCCTCGTGATGTTTTCTTTCACCGTTAAAGCAGGCGATAATTCACAAAGAATACACAAGTTATTCTTTTTTAGAAAAGCCAGAGGTGTGTGCCCTTGGGATTCGAACCTGCGGACATTCGTCTCGGCAGTCCGTTCCATACCCAACTAAGCTATCGCCGCTTGTCTAATCTAATAATTGCGTACACTTATCGTGCGAATCAATGAACAAACTTCTGTTATTATTTATGATATATATAAACTATATTAAAAATTATGAATTGTGCGTTTGTACGTGCAACTAAAAAACTAATTAATGATTTATGTTTACGCGAATGTTACATATTGAAATAAAACTATTTGCGGCTCCGGCTTGGTGACTGCAGGGCCGTGGGAAAGTTGGGAGGTGATATTTGAGCATAGTGTGGGGGAAGGAGAAGGAACCTTCTTAGGATGGGAAGAAGGAAGACCAGGAAATGTTATCAAGCCCTCATAGACTTCAATGTGAATTTGGCATATATTATAGTCAGGAGATACGAACTTTTTTATTATATGTGATGTCACTTCAATTTAAAATTCGAATATTTTTTCAATACAATGCGATTATTTTATAATTTAAAAAAATTTGAGTGGTCTGTTTTCAGTAGTGGACTTTATTTCATTGAGATTTTATTTTTCATACGTGCCCGGCTAATTTCCCCCACTGCCCCTGATGGTAAGTGGAGTGGGGTCCAATAGAATGTCGACTGACGAGAGATGATTACCCCTCGGTCGACGGGTTAAAAGGCAATCGTATCTAAGCGACAAATGTACCGAAAATGAATTATCTTATTATTGAATCGCCAATTTTTTTCTGCGTCATTTGATCTAGGTTTTATAGGTCTGGGACAACTTTAATATCATTAAACTACATCATTATAAAATAAAAAGTTGAATTGTTATGAAATTTCATATTAAAATCAAAACTTTAAAGCACTCTATTCAAAAATTTACTGATTGTCGCTTAGTAGTCACATACCTACACAGCCGCATTGACACGGCCCGAGTGTGTCCGACTGGGCCCGAGTTTGCCCGAGCGTCGACCGCCCCGGCGCCATGACAGTCGAATAAAATGCATTTATTAGTTAAAAAATAAGATTGTCGCTTAGATATTATTGCCTTTCAAGCGTTGATATATTAGATATTAAACGCGGCAAGTGAGCTCTGGTTAAATAATAGTTTATAGATAACCATGATTAATTTTAACTAAATCAGTTCAGTGATTGTGTTAACTGTGTGTTGACGTCGCGTGATGTGATATATCGTTATATACGTTCGTTAATTGTCTGTTTTTTTTGTATTTTTAGAGGATTGAGGTTAGGTCGTAATGTGGTTTAGGTTTAGGCATGAAAAAAAATTATTATGAGTAAAATTAATGACGGGAATGAAAAAAAAATACACGATTTTGACCTCGACGCATCATATTTGTTAGTATAGATTAATTATGTAAATTTGTTTTTTTTTTGCGTTTTTAACTTCTGAGTAGTTAAAAAAAATGTTTTGTTCTCATTTCGTATATAAAAACGTATCTTTTATCAAATCGCGATTATAAACAACGGTCGAGTTGATTCCAAAACCCGTTTTTGTGTTTTTCGCGTCCGATGTTCGAATGTCAACCGCTTTGCTGGCATTTGGCAGGCGTGGTTGTTTTTGTGGTGATGGGTGAAACTTCCGATGGTCGTGCCCGTTATACGCGGGCCTTTTTATACGCGATTTTAACTAATTTTATTTTTTTACCAGTTTTTAGTGGAAATCATACGAGGTTTGATTAAATTGTTAGAAGAGAATTATTTTCAAAAACATGATTTATTAAAAAAAATAATTTCTTTAATAATAAAGGAAAGCAATTTAAAATTCTTTTATATATTTTTTTAGTGAATAACATTTTTTTATATTTTACTATTAGGTGATTACAGTTGTAAAACACACGCGCAATTAAAAAAAGCAAGAATAACAAAAAAAATATATATTACATCTAGATATTACATTAAATGACCTATTTTACTACCATACCGCGACGCATGCACTATATTTCTGTTTTATTGCAACATTGAAGGTCAACAGATTAATGATGCGATATTGTGATTATAATTAAAACAAGTTTACAGAAATGGCGTTTCCGGCAAGTGAATACATTTTTAATTTAAATACATCACGCCTTTACCCCCGAAGAGATAGGCAGAGGTTTGACTAAAGCTATCATTTCTTTGAAATTAAACTAATTTTCGGATTCTATCGCGGTGCTGGTATTTTATTTTCTCCCGACGTTTCGAAGACTTTGCAGCCTTCATGGTCACGGGGGGGACTGAGGTGTTGTTCATCCGTAAAGTCAAAGTTACAATATCTACCTACATTTTACAATTATACAACTTTTTAAATTTTTTAAAATTTTAGCTGTTGGTGGTCCGATCTACGCAGAATGAGCTCACAGTGTCTTGAAGTCTGGCAGCCGGTCTTTTGGGTTCCGATTTAATTAAATGTAGAACTGGATCCCAGGCTTGTGCAAGCTTCCAACCATCTTCCCTATTGAAATTAGGATGTTTTTTAATTTCAATAGCCTCGCGAATCATCCTAGGCAGGAATCGGTGTTCTTTGGCGAGGATTTGTGGCTTGTTCTTCTGTTGTTGTTCTTTTACGCGGGTCAACATATAGCTGACGTGAAACACCGACGCTCGACGAAGTCTGCAGTCGCTGAACACTCTGAGGGAGGCGCCAATCATTATCTGCGACTAGACAAGCCACAAATCCTCGCCAAAGAACACCGATTCCTGCCTAGGATGATTCGCGAGGCTATTGAAATTAAAACACATCCTAATTTCAATAGGGAAGATGGTTGGAAGCTTGCACAAGCCTGGGATCCAGTTCTACATTTAATTAAATCGGAACCCAAAAGACCGGCTGCCAGACTTCAAGACACTGTGAGCTCATTCTGCGTAGATCGGACCACCAACAGCTAAAATTTTAAAAAATTTAAAAAGTTGTATAATTGTAAAATGTAGGTAGATATTGTAACTTTGACTTTACGGATGAACAACACCTCAGTCCCCCCCGTGACCATGAAGGCTGCAAAGTCTTCGAAACGTCGGGAGAAAATAAAATACCAGCACCGCGATAGAATCCGAAAATTAGTTTAATTTCAATGTCTAACATTCGCGTAAACATAAGAAATCACTATCATTTCTTGCCAAGTGTTTTCGGTCCCTATAAGTGATGAGAGAGAGCAATTATTTTTTTTAAGGCACCATTATGTTTTTTTTCTTATTTAATGAAATTCTTTATATTATGGTTTTTTACTTTAACGGTTTTATTACAAAGAAGTTAACGCGATTAAAGTAACTAAAAAATCATCTATTTCTATTTGTGGACATAATAAGACTTAACATATGTCTCAGGATGGCGAGAATGGAATACCAAACAATACTTTGTAATTCAAGGTGTTGGTGTTTCTACTGTATATAGATCGTATCGCTTACCATCAGGCGAACGGCAAGCTCGTCTTGTCAATCAAAGCAATAAAAAAAATGTTTACTGTGTGTAATTAATACTCGAATTAAGAAGGCAATTGTTTTATTGAAATGAATTTTATATGAAAAAGAATCGTATGTTGGAAATATCTAGACTTATGACTGCCTCGGTGGCGTAGTTGTACTGCATGCGCGGTACGGCAGCGCTCTGAGGTTCTGGGTTCGAATCCCGAGTCGGGCAAAGTGATATTAGGGTTTTCCTGCTCAGTATCAGCCCGGAGTCTGGAATATGTGCCCGATGTGATAGGCTCGCCCCCTATCATGGGACAGAACACACTTGGCGAAAAGTGTGTGCCCTGGTTACGCCTCTGTATACACCTTCGGGGATAAATGAGTGTGTGTGTGTGTGTTTAGACGTATTACAAAAAGTCTTATTTACAACTATTTCGCGACGCACTCACAATATTTCTCGTGTTTATTACTACAATGAAGGTTAAAGGATTGATACTTATATTTAAACCGGTTTAAACTACTTCCGACACATATGTTTCGCGCCAAAATCAATGCTAAAAACGGTATCTCAAAAAAAAAATGATGACATAAACATCAGATAGCTTAAACAAATACCCATTCAACGAACTTACCTAAATAACGGTCTCTTGTTTAGAACTTGTTCAAAAAACCTTAAAGAGTTTCTCTCTCAGTTTTACATACAAAACTATATTTACAAAACTTCGATTATCTCGAAATGAGGTTTCCCTGACATACCGCTTTTGCGCTTAGCACGGCAGTATATGTGTTTAAGCATTTTTGAATGATCCCGATTTAAATAAGTTACAGGTTAGGTAGGGAAGGATTTCAAGGATAATAAAGCTATTGTCCATGCGGTTCGTGTCCTTTGGGGATAAAATAAAAAAAAATAATGTCATAAGGATATAGTATAGCTTTGTTTGTGTAGGAATTATTAAAATCGATTTAGTAGTTTTGGACAGGATTCTAAAAAATATATATAGTTAAATAACTAAGAAATCCTAACTAAAAAATTACAATAATTATAGAATACTTTATCAAACTAAAATTTGTATGAATAATAAAAATGGCCGTTACGCGCCAAACATAATTTCGATGCATTTAAAAACGACTCATAAACATAAAAGGAGGTTGCTGTTAAAAGTCAAACTTTTTTACAATTTAATTAAAATACTTGGTATAAACAGTTGGTGTTATAATACGCTAAAATATTCCGGTGACAATTAGAAAAAACTGGTTGCGAAACATCTCAACTTAAAAGGAAATGGTGGCTATTAGGCGGCCAAAACTAAATTGTTATTTGAGATTCAAGCATCTCACTATAAAAGGATGCGGTTGGTTTGATCTTAGAGAAAAATAAAAACAAGATATTCCTAAAACGTTTGGAGACAATGATATGACTCGATTATGGGAAACAATATGGCGGTTTCGCGCCGAAAACGCATTCCATTTTTGAAATATTCAAACATTATAAAAATAACGATCGCATATCACTGTGAATGTTCGAAAAACAAAATTTCAATGTCAAATATACAAAGAGTTGCTACTTCGTGTATAAAAGAAGTTAGCATGCAGGTTGCAAATGGTTTGTCAATATTAGGCTTAAATAAAATGCCAAATTCCAATTTTAAAATATGGTTACAAAACGTGATACCGTATAGAGTGGTGGGTGCAAACTGGTCGTCGACATTTACGACCAGTCTAGATCTGATGATCTTGACCTGGTTGCACCGAGGAGCGCCGAGTGCGAGGTTAGTGGAATTTTGTTTATGTTTTTTATTTGATATGCAAAGGAAACCCTCGTGGAGAGGCGTGTTTATTGATGTTTTTATTATCTTAATAAGATACGTCAAAATTTTATATACTCGTTAAAATGATAAATTGTTTTTTAAATTAGAATGAAAGAAAGATGCATTTACGATCGTGACGTCACAGACATTGTAGTGGGGAGGTGTGAGAGAGATAGTGAGATGTTCCCAGTCCCTATTATGCACGCAGACTTTTTCAATATGTACTTATTTTTTTCAGTTTGACAATTTTTTTTATTTATTATAGTATTATTTATTTTGTATAAACTAACTGAAATGAAACAAAAAAATCTCATTCATTATTTGGCGCCATAAATAAACATTGCGCTGGTACCTGCCCAGACGGAATTTCTTATACGAGAAATCTACCACCAAATACACATAACGAAGTATAATATAGTAGCTTAGCAGGTAAATTTCCGGTGGATTTTTATAAACGATATAACCGCTGCAGTCGAATTTAGCGAAAATGGACCATTCAGACAAAAGTTTGACATGTAGTTATATATTATATTAAGGAGTAATTAGTTGGGGTGTAGATAAACATGATTCGATACTTCCTGTTTAATTATATATATTGCCACCTTTTGCTCGTGGCTCCGCTCGCTTAAGAAAGTTTTTCCGATTTAAAAGTCCTACTTCATATTTTCCTGGGATAAAATCTAGTCAATAATATTAAGGAGTAACGTAGCTTTCTATTAGTGTAAAAAAATATCAAAATAGGTATTGTATTTCTTGAGATTAGTGCGATCAAACATATAAACTCTTCAGCTTTATACATTAGTATAGATTTTATATGTCATTGAAAATGATACGGGAAAGAAATTCTTCTGTGAAGTCAGCATCAAAATCAGTTGAGAAATAAAGCAGTTATTCATGTTCAACAATGTTGTGAGAGTGTTGCGTATGGGGTTATCGCGCCGTCTCTTTCTTACGCATGCAGCATTAAAGCCAATAATATTCGGTGACGTCACAGTTTGCTATTTCTCTAATTTGCCAGATACACCTTCCGCAAATTTCAAAGCTTTACAACTTACTTTTTATAGAGTTGATTTTAAAAAATCTTTTTCCTTTTCTTTGATTTGATATACATTTTTGATAAAGTATTAAAAAATGAGCGGCGATAGCCTGGTTGGTCGTGGAAGGTACTGCCGAGACGAATGTCCGCAGGTTCAAATCCCGAGGGCCCTCTGACTTTTCTAAAGTTATGTGTATCATTTGTGAATTATCGCTTGCTTTAACGGTGAAGGAAGACATCGTGAGAAAACCTGTATACCTGGGGCCTTATTCTCTATCCCGCACGTTATTTTAACAGTGCGTAACAAGCACGTAACACAACGCGTCATGTTTAGGACTATAGAAATTTGGCTTACAGAATACCATTCCACGCACATTTCTCGAAGATAACATGATACGGCCGCGTTACGCGTTTACAATATCATACAGAATAAGGGCCCTGAGAAGTTCTCTATAGGAATTTCGAGGGTGTGTGAAGTCTGCTCATACTACAGCGTGGTTGACTAAGGCCTAATCCCTCTCAGTAGTACAGAAGGCCCGTGCAACAGTGGGACAGTATATAATACAGGGCTGATATTAATATATATAAAAAAAATTGTCAAGTACACATTGTGATGACTGCCACATATAGACCCTCGTTTAAAAACCGGTCGCAGAGTGTTAAAAGGGTCACGAGACGGCTGACGGAGACGCACATGATGTCATCACTTGATTTTCATTTGGAGTATACAATACTGATTTGCCGTGACTTCTTTTGCTTATTTTTAACTAGCGACCCGCCCCGGCTTCGCGCGGGTGCAATGCTGATACTAAATACACTACAGAAAAACTGTGAACTTTGTATATAAAAACATAGCGGCCCGCTCTGGCTTCGCACGGGTATAACATAACAAAATAACAGCATTTCTTCACTATTTAACGGATGTTATTATACATATAAACCTTCCTCTTGAATCACTCTATCTATTAAAAAAAACCGCATCAAAATCCGTTGCGTAGTTTTAAAGATGTAAGCATACATAGGGACAGAGAAAGCTACTTTGTTTTATACTATGTAGTGATAATTGAGTCGACTGTGGAATCATCGTTTCTCATCACGTTCTTTTCTTGGATGTCGATACCGTCAGGTGCAGTGGAGTCTGCTTTCTTTTTCCCATATATCTGTAGGTTATTTTTAATAATTGAGTCGACTGTGGAATTATTGTTTCTCATCACGTCCTTTGCTTGGATGCTTATACCATCAGGTGCAGCGGAGTCTGCTTTCTTTATCCCAAATATGTGTAGGTTATTTTTAATAATTGAGTCGACTGTGGGATTATCATCACTCTCCAGGTCCTCTTCCTGGATACTTATACCATCAAGTGCAGTGGAGTCTGTTTTTTTGCCCATATATGTGCAGGAAAATAGATTTTGCTAATCTGGGACAAGTGGATCATTAATATTTCCAACTCCTCCCTATCTTTTTATTTGATTAATTTCATTGAGGGATAATGACATATTAGTTTTCCTTGAGACTCGCCGAGCTTCACCGCTCGGTGTCATAAAATGCGTGCCACTGCTGATCCTGGCTTACAGGAGTTGTAGTGGTGACTCTAATCTGGGACATGGTCTATCTTTGAATAAAATTTGATCCAAACTTTACATCAGTGTTAACATTTACTTAATCAATAATTACTTCTGTTACGTCTGTGCCTAACCATTTAGGATTATGGCTGAGTTGGTTTTGACTAACTGGTCGCTTGGAGTAATATTTTTTCTGCAGCATATTATCCGACTTTTTTTTAAATCAATTTTTTTTTGTAGGCCATGATGACTTGAGAGAAAATGTATTAAACTCGACCCTATGGCACCACTCTAGGACCCAGGGCATCCTCCCTAGTTTCTTGTGCCCCAAGCGACCGCCAGGTCTCCGCTGCCTCATCTAAAACCGGTAGTGGGCGTGGGTTAAAAAAAAGAATATCGACAGTCATTAAATACAGAATCAAAATACAACCGCTCTCAATGGTATTCAAATAAAAGTAAAAGTTAATAAATTACCTTTTTTATCATACGTAGTAATGACTGACCCTTGATGTTGTCGGTTGAAAGGCTTATTGATTTAAGCGACATGTTTTTTAAAAAAAATAGAAATAGGTAAAAAAAAAGCAAGTGCGATAGCCTAGTTGGTTGTGGAACGGACTGCCGAGACGAATGTCCGCAGGTTCAAATCTCAAGGGCACTGTATTCTTTGTGAATTATCGCTTGCTTTAACGGTAAAGGAAAACATCGTGAGGAAACCTGCATACGTGAGAAGTTCTCTATAGGGTTTTTGAGGGTGTGTAAAGTCTACCAAACTGCACTAGGCCAGCGTGATGGACTGTCCCACTACTGAGCACGGGCCTCCTCTACTACTGAGAGGGATTAGGCCTTAGTCCACTGCGCTGGCCTAGTGCGGGTTGGTGGACTTCACACACCTTCGAAATTCCTATAGAGAACTTCTCAGATGTGCAGGTTTCCTCGCGATGTTTTCCTTCACAGTTTACTTAATAGCCATCGAAATATCTTCCATCAATAGCCATTCTACGTGGAAGCCATTCTGCTTACCGACATCCGTTTTTGGAAGTAGACCTTCAGAGGCGAGGCGATTACGTTACTATTCCGATTAGCGTGCTTTGCAGTAGGTAGTTACATAAAAATATTTCACGGCTCAAGATGATACGAGGATATGATCCCTTACCGAGTTGATATGTGTGACTACCTTCAAACGCATCGTGAGGAAGCAATTATGCAGGCCGGCATAACTATGCCGACCGTCCGAGGATGCTCGTATCTTTGACCGATGGCAGTCTCCATGGGCTTTAGTTCGTTTATCAGATGCAGTGAAGCTCATTTGGCGAACCATAATAAAAAAAAAACCTGCAGATTCGATGGTCGAACTCTCCTCTGAATTCAGTCTTTTTCCCCTCATCCCGAAATGTGGGATCATGCAAGATTTTTCCATGCATGCTGCTGCAAATTTTTTTGGATTGACCTCTGTATTTTTGAAGGATTTAATGCTAGACAAAGTCTTAGAAACAGTCATACTTAAATTGGGATTTGAAACCAGGACTTTCTAGTCTACTAACTACTAGACCATACAAGTGTTGATCATTACGAATACATGTTAAAAGTATGACTCATCTTTTTTTTATTTTACGATTGGGTTTCGGTTTTCGGCCAGTTACTTTTTCTTTTTTGTCATTCGTTATCCTTTTTGATATTGCTAATAACGTATTGGTATTGTGAGGTAATTTGTTTTTATGAGGTGATTTGAATTTTCGAATGCGTTCTTTTTTTGAATTTTAACGTTTGTTGATTGGTCACCTGTGGGTATATTTAATCCGTTGGCCTGATTTTTTAAATCCGGTATACGTTATTAATATTTCAAAATGGCGATGGTATCTAAACGCATAGGGATGAATCTAAAACATCAATATAAAAATAAACTTATGTTACATCAATAAAATTGTAGCCAGTGTAACTACTGGACATAATAAGACATATTTACATCTCATTTATTTTTATTAACATATCACGTCTCAGGATGACGAGCGCAGGGGAATACCAAACAATACTTTATAATTCAAAATATTGGATGGTGTTTCTACTGTTTATGGGCGGTCATATCACTTACCATAAGCGAACGGCCCTCTCGTCATTCAAAGCAATTAAATAAAATATATTAGAGGTTTAAAACCATGTGTACGGTCAAACCGGAGAAATTTCGTATTAGCCGGTATGACATCGGTGAAGGTATCAAATCAAAGCATTTGTTTGCGTATACAATTGACATCGGGACTTTGATAAATACACGTCGCAGGGTGACTAGCGCAGAATGCTATGCTGTTTGTAGTTCAAGGTTCTGTATGTTGTTACTGTTTATGGGCGATCGCTTAACACCAGCAAATGATTATCCCTCACGGCACCCTATTCTACTTATCATCTGGTCCATTGGGATCATTTTGCTGTGCACATAAAAATCAATGTTTACCTGCACCATTGGAGGCCACGTCCAGGTGGATCTGCCCCCGCGCGGTGATGCAGAGCCGGTAATCGCACGTGTCACAGCGAACGCTGAAGTGCCACACTCCGACCAGACCGGAGTGCGTCTCTTCGTTCTTCGGATTGGCCGGTATCACTGAGAGTCTGTAAATGGAATGTACCTGTTTGATATTTGCTGGTGGTAGGACTCTCATGTGAGAGTTCTGGGTAGGTACCAATGTAATGTCTATTTCTGTCTACAGCATTGTATAGTCACTGTAGTGATCAGGTTTGAAGGAAAATGTAGCCTGTGTAACTACTGGACATAAGACTTAACATCTCATGTCTCCGGATGGCGAGCGTACCTGAGAAGTTTTCTATAAGAATTTTGAGGGTATGTTAAGTCTGCCCGCAATATAGCGTAGTGGACTAAGGCCTAAACCTCAGTAGTAGAGGACGCCGGTGCAGTGGGGCAGTAATACAGGGCTGATAACGTTCATGCAAAATGTTACCTACATCTAGTAACTATAGTAGCTTGAGGCAGAGGAGATTGTGGTTCAACTAATGAACGCACTTTTCGTCGTTTTAAAAGGTCATTTATGATGTCAGTCAATCATTCTAGTCTCCTGGCTAATATTGAATAGAAAAAGCCATTACCACTTTCTCCGATCAGAGATTCGAGCAATGGTTAGTGGTAAAAATAAAATACACCAAATAAGACCAAAGCTCGTTTAAAATAAAGTCCATATCTGATCACCTCCAGCTCTGAAATAGCAGGAAGGATATACTCACGAGTCCTCGTCGAACGTGGTGCCTGGGAACAGAAGGTACACGTCCCTCGGAGTCAGACCCTCAGTCCTGGACGCTGGTGAGAACGCCTCCACTGATGAGGAGTTGTACAGGTCTATTTGCGGGGCTGGTGGAGATAAAGTATTATTACGCTGAGTTTAAAACGGCAATACCCTAGTTGGCAGTTGAACGGACTGCCGACACGAATGTCTGTAGCTTCAAAACCCAAGGGCATCAGACTTCTGAAGTTCTGTGTATTGTTGGGGATTATCGATTGCTTTAACGGTGAAGGAAAACATCGTGAGAAAATCTGCTTAGGTGAGAAGTTCTCTATAAGGATTTTGAGGGTGTGTGGAGTCTGCCCGCACTACAGCGTGGTGGACTTAGGCCTAAACCCTCTCAGTAGTAACGGAGGTCCGTGCAAGTAAAAAAAAAACAGTAGAAATTGTGATTTCTCTTTCAGTGTCCACATTAGTACGTAAGGTTTTTAATAAAATTAACACACGTGTACGCATGGCGTTCATGATGTTATGTCACAGTTTTTGACATTTCAACTGTCATCTCTAATGACGTAACAACCGGTACATTACAAGAGCGATCAGCAATCATCATAATGAGCGAAACGACCGGACGTCATCATTGTTAATGAGAATAATGATTACAAGTGCACAGTCATTGTGGCCGATTACCAATTATGTATTGTTCAGGATTGTAGTGATTTGAGCATACAATTTCACACGCACACATACATTCAATCCCCGAAGGGTTGGGAGTGGTGCACCTCGTGGACTCACTTTCCGCCGCACGTTTTCTATTCCATGATGGCTGGTGAGCCTATCGCCATATCGGGCACAAATTCCAGACTCCGGGCTGATACTGATAGAAATCCGTTTCATTTTGCCCGACCCGGGGTTCTAACCCTGACTGACTGCAGTCGTACTGTGATACAACTACGCCATCGAGCAAAAAAATAAATAAATAAATTTAGCCTTTAATTCAGGTATGTTAATTTATAGCAATGGATCGAATTTCATGCAAATCCGTACAGCCCTTTGCATCTTCTGCCTATAAACATCGTTATAAATTTAAACTTTAAACATATTTTGAATGTTCTACCTTCCTTTCATGAATCTGCCATGATTATCTCTGCACCACCCTAAGGTTGACTGGTAGAGAATGCTAAGGGCATTAAGTTTGTATACTTTTGTTTATGAAGTGCCAAATAGATATGTTAACTTTCGCACTTGTTATGGCCTAACCTATATTAATGTAAAAAGCTGAAAAGTTTGTTTGAACGTGCTAACCTAATGAATTACTAAACCGAATTAGATTTTTTGTCACCAATAGGAAGCTACATTACTCCCGAATGCTACTTTTCATCCCGGAAAACTTTTTTCAAAGCCGTAAGCAAAGATATAATAATAATAATATCAGCCCTGTATACTGTCCCACTCTTGGGCACGGGCCTCCTGTACTACTGAGAAGGATTAGGCTAAGCTGCGGGCCATCCTTGAGTAAGCCAGTCCCGCCAAGCTGGTCTAATTTGGTAATCCTTGCTGAAGAAACCAAACTCAATGTCAAGATAATTCGCTTAAAGCAAAGAATGTAATAAAGAATTAAATTAGTTAAATTATACAACTTACCGTCATTAGGCGGGTACAGCACAGCGTGCTCCACAGCCCCCTCGATGTATATCCTGAGTGCAGTCACTCCTGTCTCCACTGGAAGGCCCAGGGATATCGCCTCGCCACCGCCGCGGCGTACCAACAACGTCTGCGGATGGGTTAGAATTGTTTAGTGAAAAGCTTGCTCCTTTTTTTTTCTTTTGAACATGGACATACGTTTGTAAGCCTGGTAGGGCCGGCTTATACAAACACACCGGTCTTGCGGGTGAGTGCTTTAGGCACTGCGAGCCCTTAAGTGACCATGCTGAGGGTGACCCTCTAAAGGGTCACGGCCTCGGCTCAGGACGGCCACTAATAGAGGATGAGACATCAGCGATTATGGGTAACGCGAGAGGTGCGCAATCTCGCTCCCTGCTGTTGCATTTTGTGTGATATTTTAAGACTTAGATGTTCATTTATTGTCTCGGCGGCGTAGTTGTGTTGCGTAAGGGTTAGAATCGCGCTGAGGTCCAGGGTTCGAATCCTGGATCGAGCTAAAAAAGTTTACTTGGTTTTTGTCGTGATAATTAGTCTGTCGAAGCTAGGAGTCAGGAAGTGTGATACCAACGTGCCTCGTAAAGTATGTAAAGTCATTGGTCCTGCGCCTGATCTCTCAGGTCATGTCGCATTGTCTCATCAGACTATGATAAGGATCAGAGAGTGCTGTGTATTGCACACACTTGTACACTATGCTATCTCCTGCGTACCTGGCTGATCTCCGTCGATATTAGCCGTCGTGGCCGAACTTCGACTAGAATTATTTAAAAATTTACTTACATCAAATCTATCTTCGAAGTCGTTGTTAACTCTCCCCTGCCTGCTCATCACAAGCGGTTGCCAGTGCATTTCCGACTCTGACGCGAAGTTACTGGCTCCGTCGACGTCCTGGGGACCAAGAGGCCTTAATAAAATAGCAGTTCCGCCTACGTGGGACTTATCCCGGGAAAAAGGGTGCCAGTTGGTAACCAACTGTCTTAAAGGTTTTGTCTAGGTTGTGGAACGGATTGTCGAGACGAATGTTCGCAGGTTAAAAATAAAAACACACCTATGACTTTTCTAAAATTATGTGTGTATTCTTTGTGAATTATCGCTTGCTTTAACTGTGAATGGAAACATCATGAGGAATCCTGCATATTTGAGGAGTTCTCTATAGGAATTTTGAGGGTGTGTGAAGTCTGCTCGCACTACAGCGTGTTGAACTAAGGCCTAATCCCTCTCAGTAGTAGAGGAGGCCCGTGCAGTGGGACAGTATATAATACAGGGCTGATATTATTAATATATGTTATATATATTTCAAATAAACAGGTTTCTTAATGCTGAACGCACTCTTTTGTTTACTTTTTAATTGGGATCTTGACTTTTGTATTTGGTCGCATTATATTGTATTCTACAATTCGACTCACTATTAAACGATATTATATTTGATGTGAAAATTAAAATATATATATCACATACTTATTTCTAAGTTTTATCAGTGAAAATCAAACAACAATCCCGAAATATGAATAAAGACGGAATCATGAATCAATGTGTTTTAATTTAATTTTTGCATTAATAAAAATTAACATAGCACCTTGTTATAGTGAGCTAGTGAATCAGTGTTCATTCCTTACTAAGACATCTTGAGATACTTCCATAATATTAAATTTTGTAAGCCAGTGTAACTACTGGACATAAGACTTAACATATCTCAGGATGGCGAGAATGGAATACCAAACAATACTTTGCAATTCAAGGTGTTGGATGTTTCTACTGTTTATGGTCGTATTACAATCAGGCGAACGGCAAGCTCGTCTCGTCATTCAAAGCAGTAAAACTATTTGTCCTTACCATGACTTGAATGGAGTAAGGAAGCACTTCACCTTCTGTATGCTGTGATATACTCCTCAGACCTTCAAGGGCTCTCTCTGACTCCGACGAAGGATGTGAAGGATCAGTCCAGATGGTGTAGACCTGGTGAAGAGATCGATTAGTACATTCACATCTTTAATCATATAATTTTATAATGATTTCTTATGTTTACGTGAATGTTAGACATCACTACATAGTATATAACAAAGTCGCTTTCTCTGTCCCTATGTATGCTTAAATCTTTAAAACTACGCAACGGATTTTGATGCGGTTTTTTTTAATAGATAGAGTGATTCAAGAGGAAGGTTTATATGTATAATAACATCCATTAAATAGTGGAGAAATACTGTTATTTTGTTATGTTATACCCGTGCGAAGCCAGAGCGGGCCGCTATGTTTTATATACAACGTTCACAGTTTTTCTGTAGTGTATTTAGTATCAGTATTGCACCCGTGCGAAGCCTGGGCGGGTCGCTAGTTAAAATTAAACTACTTTTCGGATTCTATCGCGGTTTTTTATATTTTAGTAGTGGGAGTCCCCCCCCGTGACCATGAATGCTGCAAAGTCTTAGAAACGTCGGGAGAAAAATCAAATATGAAAATCCGCGATAGAATCCGAAAAGTAGTTTCATTTTAATGTCATATAATTTTGTTGGTGGTAGGATATATTTTATATCTCCCCATATAGCGACCGCATACAAGGTGTTAAAACCCGCCTTAGTAGTCCACGTGTCCCGTTCCAGGATCAGCCTGTGTATATCCGTCTCCAACAGGCACAATTGTGTCTGCCGTGGGGTAGTCATCTCTCGTCAATCGACTTTCTATTGGACTCCACTCCATTTACCATTTATAAGTGCACTGAAAAGTCCCCCTACTACACCTGGTAAATTGAGTGAGGTCCGAATGTCGACTGACGACAGATGATTACCCCTCGGCAGTCGACACAATGAATTAATAAAATTTTCTTTAACCCTGTAAGTGTAATGATCATATACGTGGCTACTTAATTAATAGTTTCTTTATCTACACTAAATTTAGATGAACGAGACTGTCTCGCACTCACACCCACCACTACAACTATAAGCCAGGATCAGCAGTGGCATTGTATGACACCGAGCGGTGAAGCTCGCCGAGTCTCAGGGAAAACTAATATGTCATTATCCAGCAACGAAATTAATCAAATAGAAAGATAGGGAGGAGTTGGAATGAACATTTAGATGCATTGGGGTCACTTAGTCTTGCGCGTATAAAGAAATAAAAATTGCTCTTCAGTTTCTTTGGCTACCTTAAGCCGCTTCTCGACCAAAGTCCTCAGCGCCAGCGGCAGCCTCTGCAGGTCTCCAGGACCTTTATCGGTGACCACGAAGAGTGCGCTGTCGTAAGGCACCAGCTTGGCTGCAGACGCCAATGCTCTCATGGTGCCGTCGCTGGCGGAGTCTGAGTGCACGCCCTGGGGAGAGATGTGTTTGGTTTAAATAAACAGTGATAAATAAAATAACATACTTTATTTATCACGTAGGCGAACAAAGTTGCACTTATGATACGTCAAAACAAAGCATAAGAATAATTATTAATATTTCTAAACAACTATTAAAATTACTCATATAAATATGGACATTTTAAATTAGGGATCAAATTTATAATAAAAACAAGGTACAAATCGAAGTAACCAGCTCGGGCTGGCAGGTAGGGGGAAATAGAAGGATAATGCGTCACGATCCTCACCGGCGAGGGCATGAGCCCTAACCTAGCTAACCTACCAGCCTTTCACTAGCTACCTAAGTGATATACTAGATCAGAGCTAGTTTGATGGTAAAGGTGCCATTTAAAAAAATAATAATATGGCATATAACGTGCCATTTCGGACCGGTTTTATGTATCTGAGTGCCATTTTTTTATGACCCAATCATGTTTTTTTTTTGGCTCGGCGTGTTGGCTTCATTGCACCTGGTGTTAAGCGAAGTGAAGCTCAAAGAATGATACATATACAATGCGATATTACGCGCGTGCTCGAATTGTTTTGTCACGTGCTTCCACTGGCGCTCGAGTCATTGGTTCACCATTCCTGTATTAGATGTTTGTGGGCTTTCCATAACCATTTTATCTCAATAATATTTTCGGTGGATTTTTTTATAAGAAAGACATTTATTCACACACTATACTGGGATCCATAAAGGTTAAAAAATAATAGTTACGCGTGTTACTATTTCCCCACAACTGTATTAGATGTATGTGCGCTTTCCATGAGCATTTTATCTCAACAATATTTTCGGTGGATTTTTCTAATACATAAATAAATGCAAGGCATTTATTCATACAATATTGTTGGAAGCACAAAGGTTCGAAAATAATAATAAATGTTCTTTCACTAATAGATTTTTTTTATTGCTTTAAATGACGAGACGATCTTGCCGTTCGCCTGATGGTAAGCGATACGATCATAAACAGCAGAAACACCAACACCTTGAATTACAAAGTATTGTTTGGTATTCCACTGCGCTCGCCATCCTGAGACATGAGATGTTAAGTCTTATTGTGTCCAGTAGTTACACTGGCTACAATGTTCAAACTGGAACACAACAGTGACTACACACTGCTTCTTGGCGGTAGGTACCTACCCAGGCGGACTCTCACATATGAGAGACCTACCAGTAAATTTGTTCCACACAATATTATTTCCCGACCGGGGATTCGAACCTAGTCTTCTGCCTACCAGACCCACAAGAATGTTGTGTACGTGTATATACATATTGAATATATTTTCCGCATTACACACGTTATTTATTTAGTAAGAAAATCATGAATATATTTGCATAATGTGTAGTGATATCTTTGATATATTTTACTGTGTAATATTTTGATTATGTACGGTAGTTTTGACATTGCTTTACTGAATGAGGTCACATACTTATCTTGAAAATAACAGTTTAAAACACTGCTGCGCTAAGCTCAAAAGAGGTATCTGAAAAAAATCAAAATCTTAATTTTGATGTCGTCAGATAGCTTAAAGAAATACCCATCCAATGAAGTTATCTAAATAACGGTATCTTGTTTAGAATTTGTTAAAAAACCTTAAAAGAGTTTCTCCATATCAGTTTTACATACAAAACTATATTTACAAAACTTCGATTATCTCGAAATAAGGTTTAAGGTAGAATAAGTTACTTGAGCCGTAAATGTAAAATAAAAAGGGTAAGTTGAACAAAATAAATATTAATTAAAAGTAATTTTAATTTTGCGCGCTCTAATGCCACTACTACTACTCTAAGAGAATACATCGCAGCGAAAACACACTTTCAATCAGAAATACGCTCACGCGCACACCATATTCGCACTAAACAACGAAATGACTAAAAATCAGAAAAGTAAAACCGGATTTTATTATGGAAATATTTGTTACATTTAGATAATTGGCACAATATCAGCAAAGTTGAAGACGAGTATGTGGTTTCATTTATTAACGCAATGTCAAAATTACCTTGTATATAGCATCATACCATTTTCTCCTTTATAAAAGTAGGCAGAGATTTAACGCATTTTAAAGTCAGGCACAATGTAAACAGAGCCAATTGCTATTTATCAGGCAAATGACTCCGGCCGATGCTGATCATCCAAAATCACTACTCGACCCGGAATTGAACACGAGAAATCAGCACGGCAGTCGTAAAATACAACTACGCGACCAATCGCTCTTATGTCTCATGAAATAAGGTGCCTATTGCCAATAAAAAGTTGTATATAGTTTACTGGTGGTAGGTCTCTCATATGTGAGAGTCCGTCTGGGTAGATACCTTCGCAATGTCTATTTCTGCTGGCAAGCAACGGTGTGTACTCAGTGTTGTGTTTTGATTTGAAGAACATTATAGCCAGTGTAACTACTGGACATAATGAGACTTAACATCTCATGTCTCAGGATGACGAGCGCAGTGGAGAATACCAAACAATTGTAATTCATGGTGTTGGTGTTTCTACTGTTTACGGGTATCGCTTACCATTAGGCGAACGGCAAGCTCGTCTCGTCATTCAAAGCAATAAAAATATATACTCACTTGATATTTTAATAGTAGTTTTGACAACGCCTCCGGAACGTCGCGGTCTTTTATTCCTGTGTTCGGTTGCAAATTATGCCTGGATCTCCAGTTAACTCCTGAGGGATTAACAAACAAATTATTGTGTATACCAGCGGTCGATAAACTTTTGGTAGGCAGAGTTAACTAAAGGCGGGCCATACGTATAACATTAAACTTTGGGACCCTGCTTTAGATGCGCTTACTCTTTTAATACATTACATTTATTTTGATGTTTAAGCATTATTACAAAACAATCAGGGGCATGATTCTCTACGACAATGTCGAACTTGAAACACGGCGTGTTTCGTTAACTTCGTGTTATGACTGTGTAAGAGTATTCTGGATGCTAATTTGACATTTCATGAACACGATGAGGTGTGACACATCCGCCTTACGGGCATGTTACGAATTGTCAAAATAACGTGCGGCAATCCAGCGCGTCTATGCGCGTTTAGACAAATTAATTATTTAGATACAACGACTGTATAATTTCTATTGACGATAGTATCCTCTTTACATCGTGAAAACTCAAATATAATATTCTACCTTATCAGAAACAAAACAAACATAAATCCTAAATGATCGAATTAATATTCAAACCTATGTTTTTATATCTTGATAGTCAAATTTGTGTTATGGGCTCAGCGGTGAAAAATAAGCTACTTTACTACTGGCAACCCGACTTTTGACAACAATTGAGGTCAAGCAAGTTAATTTTTTATTACTTCGATGTAATATTTCTATTAGTAAATAGATAGGCCAAACAAATATAAAACACTAATGAAGGTATCTTTTTAAACAATGTTTTCTTAATTATGTACATTACAATTAATACTATGTAGTTTCTTTGTGGTGAAAGTTTTGTACCTATAAAGTTTGATAACAATAAAGATTATTGAAGAAATTTTTACTAGTTATACATTATTGTTGTTATAAGTAATTGGTAGAGGTCTTAATCAAGGGCTTAGCCAGCTTTAAATTAAATATCAAAATCTTCTAAATGTGAATATCGATCCAGGGAAACAAAGCAAAAATTTCATGTAGGTAATCCCAACAATTTTACACAATTACAAACAAAAGTATGTAATCATGTTAAATCTAAAATTGTTTGTACAAACACTTCCTTTTTATTTTAGGAGACCAAAGGCATCTTACATTGAATACTAATGTTAACAAAACTGATAATATCAAATGTAATAATAAAATAATTTCTTTTACAGGATAGTGAATGTAATGCAAGATATTCCAAATAAATAATAGTAAAATATACTCAGTTTTAACAACACATTATTTTTGTTTTATTTTTTATTTGTTGTTCAGTCTTAGATAACATAATATACTTAAGTAAAATTTCTATACATGAGTTTGAATGTTTGTTAATTAATCAGTTTCACCTTAATAACTAAACGAATGTGTATGAAATATGGTACTCAGACAGTGAGCTGTGGATTGAATAGAGTACTTTTTATTCCAAAAAGATTAATGCCGGTTGAGCGGCAAATAGAAGTTACTAGGTAATAGAGCTATAAATTTTTAAAAATAACGTTTAATAGGCAATATACACTTATTTTAATTATTGGTGGTAAGTCTGTTATATGTGAATGTCTGTCTTGATAGTTATAAGGTGTCTACGGCAATGTCTGTTTCTATAGCCAAGTTAAACTGTGTCCATGCACTGATGTGTACCAGTTTAGAGGAAATTGTAACTAGCGTAATTACTTTATAAGACCTAAAATCTTTGTCTCATTCTGAAAACCTACTGTGGAACGTCACACAGTGCTTTACAATTCAAAGTTCCGGATGGCATTGTAACTGTTTATGGGCGGTCGTATCGCTTATCATCAGGTAAACGGCATCCTCGTCACATTATTTAACTAAATAAAAAAAAAAAAATTTGAGTTAATGCCTTGTCGATTTTGCAACAAATTTTATAATGGAAGGTCCGTAGAATTCCTATTAATATACGTTGTTAGCGCCAATTTAACATAAACTGCATAAGCACAACAGCATTTACTATTATTCATATAACAGCATTCGTGTAAAATCTTCAGTAGCATTCAATATATCAATTCAATTCAATTTTTAAAATGTGGCTTTAGTAAACAAATCAAGTAAATAAGTCAATGACATTGACATTTGACAATAATTTTGAAGTTATATTTTTTCGTTTGAAAACAATCACAATCTACAGAAATTTCTTTAAATTATTTTTATATTCCTTTCATGTTTCTTACATTTAAGTATATACAAAAATGGGATTAAATAAAGTTTGGCAGTGATTTATTCGAGTTACATCATTTAATATCACGAATACAAACAAAAAAAAAGCCTTTTCAAAAAAAACCGATACTTGCCGATTCGAGGGGATGAAAGATTTCTGAACGCATTAACACATCGTAATATAAAAAATATTAAGCATAGACAACCTATCGTATGGCATACACAATACCTATTTTTCAATTACACATCGTGGCGCGTGTATGAAACGCGTTTGTGTTTAGAGCTTGTTTTGACAACACGCGTTTACGGTGTGTTATCGCGAGTAGCATAGGGAATCAACCTACAGGGGCCTTATTCTCTATGACATTGCAAACGCGTAACGCGGCCGTGTCATGTTATCTTCGTGATTTGTGTTGAATGGTATTCTGTATGCCAAAGTTGGAAAAATCGTGGAAACTGTCTCACCCTTTTCTTTATAAGCTGCGATAGCCTAGTTGGGAGTGGAACGGACTGCCGAGATGAATGTCCGCAGGTTCAAATCCCAAGGGCACACACCTCTGACTTTCTTAAAATTATGTGTATTCTTTGTGAATTATGGCTTGCTCTAACGGTGAAGGAAAACATCGTGAGGAAACTTGCATACCTGAGAAGCTCTCTATAGGAATTTTGAGGGTGTGTGGAGTCTACCAAACCGGTCTAATACCTCTCAGTAGAGGAGGCCCGTGCAGTGGGACAGTATATAATACAGGGCTGATATTATTATTATTTTCTTTTGTACAGATCTTTAAAGTAACTCAACAATAAATTCCCAGTGGCTTTTCAATTTTTTTTGAATCGTCCAGTTGACATAATCTGGCGACAGACTGAAATTCCGGAAAGACGGAATCCCGGAAACCGGGATTTGTGAATACGATTTGCCAAGTCTTTTCTTTTTAATAAAAATAAGTGTTAACCTAGTTATTCTCGAACATCTGTTTAATAAACTATGATAACTGGTTAAAACGAACCGGTTCCGGTCAATGACTTCGCACCGGAATTATCGAGGATCGAGCGAATTTATTTTCATCGATATATTGTGATTTGTTTTTCGAATTATTTTTAATGCAATGACATTTCGCACCAGACAAATTTATTTTTCCGGTATTGACATTTTCCGGTTTTTTTCCCGGTCGAGAATCAGATAACCCACGTATCGCGAATTTAATTATTAAATGCGGAAATTTGGTTTCTTTTTATAAAATAAGAATATTGTTTGAGTGAATTAAATTTGAAATATGACATCATATGCATTGAAACTACTTCATTATTTAGTTCAGTTGTTATTTTTCGATTAGTTTTGGTCTAAATATTTTATTTTAGTGCTTTTGTGAGACGAGATTTTGCCCGAGTGGAAAGAGACCGTTTATATTATGAATTTAGTTTTTTTTTATCGCCTCGTATTAAAATAACATATTATGTTATACAGTTAAAGCGGTTATGGCTTAGATGGTTGTGGAACGGACTGCCGAGACGAATGTCCGCAGGTTCAAATCCCAACACACCTCTCTGATTGTAAAATGATGTGTATTTTCTTTGTGAATTATGGCTTGCTTCAACGATGAAGGAAAACATCGTGAGGAAACCAGCATACTTGAGCAGTTCTCTATAAGAATTTTGGGGGTGTGTGAAGTCTGTCCGCAATACAGCGTAGACTAAGGCCTAATCTCTCAGTAGTAGAGGAGGTCCGTGCAGTGGGGCAGTATATAATACAGGGATGATGCCCGCATACAAATTGCGGACATACAAACACATACATAGCCTCTTTTTAGATCTATAGTAATAAATTTCCTTCTAGCCCGAGCTGGCTTCTTTGTTTCCTTTGTACCCTCATCTATTTTATGTCCAATATTAAATGTCTGTAGTTGTATAAGCGACTTAATTAATTAAATATTCTCATGTACCTTGACTTATCATAAGTGCAACTATGTTCGCCTACGTGATGAATGAAGCTTTATGTTTGTTTATTTAAATCGACAGTTAAAAGTCTAATTCACTGGTGGTAGGTCTCTCATGTGTGAGTCCTGGGTAGGTACCACCGCAATGTCTATTTCTGTCAAGCAGCAGTGTGTAGTCACTGTTGTGTTCTGGTTTGAAGGACATTGTAGCCAGTGTAACTACTGGACATTTATTAACATCTCATGTCTCAGGATGGCGAGCGCAGTGGAATACCAAACAATACTTTGTAATTCAAGGTGTTGGTGTTTCTACTGTTTATGGGCGGTCGTATCGTCTACCATCAGGCGAACGGCAAGTTCGTCTCGTCATTCAAAGCAAAAAAAAAATCTTAAGCGAATATTTTTCGAATAATTGTAAATAGATTAAAAACATATAAAAATACAGATTTTAAATATGTATTAAATTGTGTCGCAATAAAAAATTTAAAATAATGAATGTGCAGTTTTATCACTTTCGACTCAACCCACCCCCAGACTGCGCTAGCGTGACGGTCGTGTTTTTATAAACGCCGCTTGTCTAACCTTGCGGAGTGAATGTAATATTATGTAAATTGACCACAGTACTCGACTTGTTGCAAGTGAAAACACCAGTATAGATTGGAATATGGTTTGCTGGTAAGATCGGTTTTTGGGATTCTATACCTTAAGAGGAACACTTTTAGGATCATTTTTAGGTTCAGGACCCTGTTTAAGTACTCGTAAGCTTATCAAGTTGCAATAAAATACTGGTGGTAGGTCTTTTATATGTGAGAGTCCTGGGTAGGTACCACCGCAATGCCTATTTCTGTCAGCAGTGTGTAGTCACTGTTGTGTTCCGGTTTGAACATTGTAGCCAGAGTAACTACTGGACATAATGAGACTGCCGCACCGAGGTCTCGAGTTCAAATCCTGGGTCGGCCGTATTGAGAACTCGTGCTCGGGATTGGTTCCCCACCTATCACATCATGGGATGGAGCACACTTGGCGAATATTGGCCCTAGTTGCACCTTTGCTTACCCTTTCGTGGATAAAAGCGTGCTGTGTATTTTATTTTGTAACATATAGTTATATAACGAATCAAGCTCCGTAAGATAAGTGAAAAAAAAATATGATTTCGCATCGAGACCTTTGCCAATTTGGCGGTAAAAATGATTACAATAATTAAGATATCGATATGTGAATTAATGTGATCCATTTATTTGTTTCAGGTAAGTGGAATAGCGGATACGTATTGAGTAAGTTTGTGAAAGGCATTTTTATAGCATCACGTTTTCTGGTGGTGCGTTGTATATTTATTTATTTATTAACACTTTGTACACATGGTATAGAGGCGGACGTATTGCCATGGGCATTCTCTCCCACTCAACCTTGGAGTAGTGTAGAGGACGGAGGTAAGTGTATAATGAAAGAAAGTGAAAAACAAATAAGAAGAGTAATAGTAAACAAATGTAATTAAAACATACCAGCATACATAAATATATCCGCTCGGATAACCAGGAAACCTAACATCACTGGCGTAAATGGAGAAATCTAGAAGCGGGTAAACTAGTTGCTTCTCTGTCTAACCTATCAGCAAACCCGTTTTGCTGGTGGTAGGATATATCCGCTAGGATAGCGACCGTAAACAAGGTGTTAAAACCCGCCATAGCGGCCCACGTGTGTCGCGATCCGGGATCAGCCTGTGTACAACCGATTCCGACAGGCGTAATAGGGGACCGGACTCATTTTTGTTCTTTATTATTATAAAATATTTACGTTATATAAATTATAACACACAAAGAATTATTTAAATCCGGCAAAAATTCAACAAGTTATAAGTCTTTCAATTTCGGTAGAAGGGGTAAGTAACAAGAAACAGAAAAGAGGCGCAATACCCACGTGTGACGTCATCGGGCATTACGACGCGTGCGAAAGAAAGAGATGAAGCGACATTCCCACTTTGCGCCCACTCCGGCACCTTAGTAATATTTGAAATATGTATTACTCGCTCATTTGTTAACCAATTTTAATGCAGTTTTCGCAAGAGTGCTTCTTTTTCGTATTATTAAACATTACATATAGAATAATGTACAAAATCAAACACAGGACGGTCCCCTATTGTGTCGACTGAGGGGTAACCATCTCTCGTCAGTCGACATTCTATTAGATCCTACTCTACTTACCATCAGGTGCATGGTCTCCACGTATCCAATGTGTATTACCCAAGAGAACGAATCATCATCATCAGCACGTTGCAGTCCAGTGCTGGACATAGGCCTCTCTCAAGGTACGCCACAGAGCCCGGTCTGCTGCTTTATGCATCCAGTCGATCGAACCATAAAAGTGGAAAAAATCGTTTTACCGACAAGTGTAACTAACGTGACCATTTTTTTTTTGTCTCAAAACGGGACATCGGTTTATTTATGTCAAGTATAGGTTACTGCCTCGGTGGCGTAGTTGTATTGCACGTCCGGTACAATAGCGCTCTGAGGTTCTGGGTTCGAATCCCGGGTCGGGCAAATTGATATTTGGGTTTTTCTGCTCAGTATCAGCCCGGAGTCTGGAATTTGTGCCCGATATGGCGATAGGCTCGCCCCCTATCACATCATGGGACGGAACATACTTGGCGAAAAGTGGGTGCCCTAGTTGCGCCTCTGCATACCCCTTCGGGGATAAAATGCGTGATGTTATGTATGTTATATGTTATGTAAGTATAGGTTATCAATGAAAAAAAAACAACACACGCTTTTCAGAAAATTTTTACTTCGACAGCCGAGCGTTGCACGGATGAAAATTCGGAAAATCTAGTTTTCCCGAACAACAACAAAGATAATTTTTTTATTAGTTACTCATCTCATCATTACACACATTATATTCACTAGAGAAAAGATTCGTAGGCGTTGTAGTCAAGTAGCAGCCCGGTCGGCTCTTAAATTTTCGTACGTTTTCGAAAAACGGGACAATTTTGTGTCCCCGAGATTTTTGTCGGGACACCGGGACAGATTACCGAAAAAGGGGACGGTCCCGTTCAAAACGGGACGTCTGGTCACGTTAAGCATAACACGCCCTAGCCTATAGCGAAATTAAGAACAGAATCTTACAATAAATCAGAGGTTTTTCAAATCAAATAATAATAATAATTTATTTATTTAAAAAAGTACAGTATTAATACTTAAACTCTAACAGTCTGAGTAGAGCTGTATAAATAATACAATTTTGATAAAATATGGGAGTATCTGTAGCCGAACTAGGAAGAACCTGTATTTCGGTCTACAGCGCTATTCCCCTGGAGATATAATCAATTTTCCAATGTTGTTTAATTTAATAGCTATTTTAATTCAATACAGAAACTCAGCTGTGAAACTAGCCCTCTGTTTGTGTGTTATGTTAATGTAGGTGTGTGAATGTATGTCAGAGGGTGTGTGAAAATACTACTTATATTTGGAAGTGGCGAAAGGAAATTTTCCTTAAGGGTACTCCGACACAACATATAGGTACTAATGCATGAATGTGGTCTGCAAATCGTTCTAATGATAGATTCTACATAAAGAGAAGTAAGAATCGGGTTATACGGACCGTTCCCCACTGATATTTGGTCTGAAACCGAATCCAAGACCACCAAGTTCAAGAATACATCATCACTAAACTAGAGGCGATAAAATTATATATAAACAAAAAATAAATAACACCCGAGAATTGAATCAAGTTTTTTGTGCATGCGTGTCATAGTTTTAAAAAGTAGTAACTGTATAATGACTCCTCTATAAGTTGGGTGATATGTGTGTGTGACAATACGGTATTTGACTTATTTTTTTATAACTCATATAAAATATGTACGTCGTATTAATTCTAAAACTGAAGAAATCATTGAAATGTGATGAAAAATTCACAAGTTATAAGCCATTGAAATTTGGTAGTAGGGGTGAGTGTCAAAAACAGAAAGAGACAATATACTTGCATGTGACGTCAGCGCGCATTACGACGCGTACAAAAAAGAGATGGAGCGATATCCTCACTCTACGGCCACTCCTGCGCGTAGCAATATTTGAAATTTCAATTACTGCTTTATTTCTTATCGAATTTTAATGCTGATTTCACAGAGGGATTTCTTTTTTGTAATAATTGCTGTTAAATATTAAAAAAACCGGCCAAGTGTAAGTCGGACTCGCGCACCGAGGGTTCTGTGAAAACCTGTG
This sequence comes from Manduca sexta, assembly GCF_014839805.1. Lineage (NCBI taxonomy): Eukaryota > Metazoa > Arthropoda > Insecta > Lepidoptera > Sphingidae > Manduca > Manduca sexta. Next base: position 1,800,981 of record NC_051115.1, on the reverse strand, counting down.
AGTAAGTAAAAGTTCACTCATCGCGACAATCGAGTCATAGTTATGGTATTTTTATTGCAAAATGAAATCCATAACATTACAACATGGAAAGCTGGAGGAGCATAAATTAAAGACATCATAGGTCTAAAAATTAAGCTTTCGGAATTTTTCCTTTGCGCTTTACCTTGCTTCGTGGCAAGTTTCAAGATTCTAGGTCGACTGGAAGTAACACCCGAGGTACGGAACCCCACCCCACCACCACTAACCAACACCACACCCCACCACCACCCCACCTTTTGAGGTACGGAATCCTAAAAATGCATAAAATCAAACATAGTCAAATGCCCTATTCCAACAAGACCCTTTAATGTTAAAAGAATGACATTGAAAGGGTCTCGCGGTATTGTGCGCGATGACAATAATTTGTACGAGAATATAAAATACCTTCCTGGCTAGTGACCAGAAATCTCCTACTTATCCACACGTATTGGCTATAAAAACACACACCATTTTCATAGGTTTTTTATATTAGCGCGGCAAAGCCCTCACTGCACCTGATGGTATGGAATGTAGTGCAATAGAATGTCGACTGACGAGAGATGATTACCCCTCAGTCGACACAATTATGCCTGTTGGAGCTGGATATTTATTTATTTATTTATTTATTGCACTTAATATACAAATGTATACAGGCGGACTTAATGCCATACGCATTCTCTACCAGTCAACCTTAGGGTGGTGCAGAGATAATCAAGGTAGGTGCATCACGGTAATATGACATTGAGAAAGAAGGTATATATAAAATACCTATAATATACACAGGCTGATCTCGTAACGCGACACTTATGTGAGCCACTATGGCGGGTTTTAACACCTTGTGTACGGTTGTCGCTATCCTAGCGGATATAATATATCCTATCACCAGCAAAAAGCGTTTCCTGATGGGTTAGACAGAGAGTCAACTATTATGCTCTTTTTCTTCTTCTTCTATATTTTTTGATTTCGCCAGTGGTATTAGTTTTTCTGCTCACTAATTCCTAGTCTGTGTGCCTGATATGGCGATATACTCGCTCGCTATCACATCATGCGACGGAACACACATGTTCTCAACCATAAGCATTGTTACCCAACGTGTAGAGAAGGCATTAAGAATATGTTTGTGTATAGATAATATAAAATGGATTTAAAAAAAAACGTCGACCGAATAGTTTGTGTTCCGATATTAATTATGTTTTGTTTTGAGGTTTGTTTGTACGTCTCGTGACGGGTGCGTGACGACTAAAATAGTTTTTGTTTTTTGTTCATATCCCCGCCTTAGTTTAAGGTGTTATGGTACTATGTTTATGTTAAATAAATTAATAATAAAAGCGACGATAGATTATTTGGGAGAAGAACGGACTGCCAAGACGAATGTACGCAGGTTCAGTTCTAAGGGCGCGCATCTCTGACTTTTCTAAAGTTATGTGGGTGTTCTTTGTGAATTACCGCTTGCTCTAACGGTGAAGGAAAACGTCGCGAGGAATTCTTAGAAGTTCTCTATAGGAATTTTCAGACTATGTGAAGTCTGCCACCTCGCATTAGGTCAGCGTGGTGGACTAAGTTCTTATCCCTCTCAGGAGTAGAGGAGTTTGGTTGATATAATAAAATTAATAATATATCAGTAAAAAATATTTCGCCATCGATTGCGCCTTCACCCGTATCAAAATTATTTTGGGTTAGAATTTTTAGAATCAGAGCAATATTTTTGAGTTAATGAATGAAATGAATAAAATATTTTTTCTAACATTACATATATTATGTTATTCTTTTTTTATTGATTTCATTGACGAGACGCGCTTGCCGTTCGATTGACGGTGAATCTCTCAACTACCCATGAACAGTAGCAACACGTTATTTAACACAAACTTCTCAAAAACATGACACTCTTCTTAAGACCTTAGTCACATAACGCCCAGTTATTCACCAGATTCCAATTAAAAGATTACGTAATTAACCCTTGAACCATCTGAATGTTTGCCGGCAAACATGACAGCTACATGACATTTACGTGTGTCACGGGAATATAACCTTATATACTACATAATAAGGTGACACGCGTAATGTCATGTAGCTGTCATGTTTGCCGGCAAACATACAGATGCTTCAAGGGGACGAAACACTTATCATTTGCAAAAAAATAACAACACACTCTCAACTAACGAGAATGAGTCATCCGAACAGGTTCCGCTCGGTGCTTGTGAACGAACCTAATTTTTTACAATAATTTCATTCTAGTTTTGTACAGTTTTTTTTTTCGTTTGTTTTTTGTTAGATTCGCCACGGCGTTGTTTTTCACGGTCAATTTTATGGTAGTACTAAAATTATCTCGTAATTGATCGTGTTATTAATTTAGGAAGCTGCCACGGTGTAGATTGGTGTATTGAATGGGCCGGCTCGACCGGGGTAATACCATGTGTTTTCTTTGCGAGAGATAACAGACCAGTCGCCTGATGGTATCAAGTCGGTATATAATGACGTAAGGCATGAATGGCCCGGCTCGACTGGGGTTGTACCACTGTTTTTTGTGCATTGATTTCAACATCATTGGATGAGAAATTTGAACAGAAAACATATACCAACCTAGAACTGATATTTTACCGTTTTTTTTATATAAGTTATAGTATTGTATAGTGGGAATTTTAGTCCTACATAAATATGAACATAGCATCACGGTTCATTCCCTTATCAAAGGTGTAGGCAGAGATTATAACACCCATATCACCTTGTAGTCATCGCTATATTCAATAAATGACTCACCATTAGAATCGTATCCCACAATAACAATATCAGTGAGATTCAACCCTTCGACAGTCAGGTCTTTCCACACAGCCAAGGCTCTGTTCAGCGCCATGGGTCGCAGCGGCACCAGCACAGCGGCAGGCGGCCGCAGCCAGGAGTCTTCTAACCAACTCCTGAGGGTCGAGCTCTTGCTGGTAGGCGGTGGGAGAGGTTTCGGATCGAAGTTCCTGATCTCCGATTGCGAGGGATCCGCTGGAAGTTTGATTCGTGTTAGATATTCAGTTTTGCCTTTCATCTCCGAAGGGGAAGGAGGTGTAATTAGTGCACCAACTTTCCACCGTTCGTGTTCCGTCCCATGATGTGATAAGTGGTGAGCCTATCATCATATGAGGCATAAGTTCTGTACCGTGCTGATGGCAGAGAACCCAAATATGACTGCCGGATTCAAATCCGGGACCTCAGGGCGGTGTCAGACCACCGAGGCAGTCAGCTACTAGCGCAATTACTTATTGATTAATTTAGAAATTTGAAAAGGCGATAGCCTAGTTGGGTGTGGAACGGACTGCCGAGGCGAATGTCCGCAGGTTCAAAACCCAAACACACATATGACTTTTCTAAAAAAATATTTGTGTATTCTTTGTGAATTATCGCTTGCTTAAACGATGAAGGAAAATATCGTGAGGAAACCTGCACCTGAGAAGTTCTCTATAGGAATTTTGAGGGTGTGTGAAGTCTGCCCGCACTATAGCGTGGTGAACTAAGACCTAATCTCAGTGATAGAGGAGGCCCGTGCAGTGAGACAGTATATAATACAGGGCTGATATTGTTATTAATTTAAAAGAATACCCACAGCCGTCTGTCTTCGGATTCCTTTGTCCACCAGTTTCCAGATCTTCATCAGATTCTGTTCTGACATTCGGAGGTTCCTCCTCGTCCATAGCTCTGGTGGTGGAAGGCGGTGTGGTGCTTTCAGTCTGTAAAATATGTTATAAATGAATGCGATCAGTACAAATGTTTTGAAGATAGAGTTCTAAGATATATATAGCGGACATTAGATTGAAATACAAAAATATTGCGCTCATGTAATGGTTCAATCTACTGTGAAATAGCAAAATAGCAATGTTAAATACTTCATATATCCATATCGTGATTTGCATGTTTTAAATGCACATGCTAGCATATCGCACGTTGAAAACAAAAGTGGCATTCTACGAAATTTAACGGTATTAAGTTAGAGCGACATTTGGAATCTGCAGAAAAAACTAGAAAATAAAAATAGAAAATATAAATAGGATAATTAAGGATAAACATAAAATAGATAGGTTTTAAAGTATTGTAAGAAAATAGTATATAAGATAAACAATAGAAATAAGTAAAATAAGAATTGCTAAATGTATATAATGATATATATATAATATTAACAATTAAAATAAGCCGTAAATATAAGATATAAGATGAATAGATTAAGAATATATATAAGATAATACAAGTAGATAAATAGATATGTATAAACTTAGAAAAAATGTAAAAAAAAAAAATGAATAAAAAAAGAAAAATGCCAAAAAATAACCCTTGTCCTGGATAGGGGGAACGAGAGTGGGGCGTAGAGTCCCACAATAAAAAAAAAAAAAAAAAAAATTTTCATGTCCTAGGCGAGCGCAGTGGAATACCAAACAATACTTTGTAATTCAAGGTGTTGATGTTTCTACTGTTTATGGATCGTATCGCTTACCATCAGGCGAACGGCAAGCTCGTCCCGTCATTCAGAGCAATAAAAAAATGCTCTGTAAAAATTCCGCGCAGTCGCGTACGAAAACTATTGTGACATCAATCGAACCAGAAGTGTGAATGAAAATAGTTTTGACTAGCCCTATTGTAGGCTAGATATTAGTTTATAAACTTTGCTATGTTATAGTTGGGTCTTCCAAGATTGTTGCTTTGCGTTTAGATATGTCCTACATATTTATAACGTCTGGGAACCATGTATATGAAATAGGTGTGTCGCTTTTCAGGTATAAATATGTACTGGCATAAAATGTAGTGAAATGCAACGAAATAATTTATTTGAATCCGTAAAATGTTATACATTATTAAGATTCCGTCAATATTAACTCTACCACCAGTTCGGAAAGCGGTTCTCACCAGAGAAGAACGGGCAAGAATCTCTGGTGTTGTTCTTTTCAAAATCAGATATTATAGTATCTTAATCCAGGACTTGGTCTATTCATGTGACAAATTCATTCAAATTCGTTCAACCGTTTCTGTGTTTCCTTCCAACGAAGCTCTTTAACATTTGTAAGGATAATATTAGTAAAATTGCATTTCTATTTTGAAATTAACTCTTGGTCTCTCGTGGCTCGCCGGCGAGCCAAGACAGCTACATGACATTTGCGTGTGTCACGGGATTATAACCTTATATACTACATAATAAGGTTATTTTTCCGTCACACGCGTAGCTGTTTGACAAGTCATGACGGGTTAAGGAAAACGATGATAATTTAAATTCATTGAGAATAATTTCTGTGCTAAAATTATGATTATTTGAACAGGCTGGTATTTAGTTTTTGGAAGGTACGTTTATACCGACGGAAACCTGCGAATGGGAATATACTGGAATCCCTTGGCTTAGCAACTGCACTGGCCCGGAGAAAAGTTGGGAAGGAAGTGTATGCGAAGGAAAGGGCTTCTTAGTATGGGTAGTAGGGGAAATGCTCCCGTATAGGCCTCAGTGTGAATTGGCAACCATGAGGTATACACACTTAACTATGTGCCTACGGCCGTGGCAAATGTCCCTCGTGCATGGGCGTGCATTCGGTGGGTATCTCAAACGCACAAGAATTGCCTCGGCGGTGAACAGGCTAGTATTGTGTCGAGATCATCATCTACCATCATGCAGTGCCTAAACACAAGAGGGTAGATAGAGGTGGAACTAGCACTCCTTCTTCCCATTTCTATTGGAGTCGTAATATCGAAACACTTACTCTCATCTCAACAGTGCTGGGACTTGTGAAGACCTCATCGTCTTTGTAAAAATTCTCAGCGCTCGACAGCGTGTTCTCTTCTAAACCTTCAGTAGTGTCTGATATAGTCACTTCCTCACTTCTCTCGTCTTCATTCCTAAGTCCCAGTGCTTCTGGTAGCTCTTCGGTCACATTATAAGCTTCTGTTGTGTTCAAAAAGTCTTCGGTTTCTGGAATTTTCTCTGCCGCTTCTTCTTGAGTTTCGGTTATTAAGTCTATTTCGTTTTGACTTTCGTCGCATATGCATTTGCTTATGAATAATAGTAATACGATTCTTTGGTATATTGACGCCATTTTTGATTATAGGCACATTGTTGTCTGTGATCTGTGAACAAGAATAGTTGTTGATTAGAAAATATATTTTGACCTTGCTTTTGCACGTGGTTATGGTTGGAATTCGGTGTGTAATAAATATTGAAGGTGGTTGGTTCTTATGTGAGGTGCAAGAAAACTTTACTGGTTGTAGGATATATTTTATATCCACCTGGATAGCGACCTTCACAATGTGTTAACCACCATAGTGGCCACGTGTGTGTCGTGTTCTGGGTTCAGCCTGTGTATATCCAGGCCGGCATAATTGTGTCAGACGACATTCTATTGGACCCCACTCTTTACCATCAGGTAACTCTGGTTGCTCTCGACGGTGCTATCTACGCAGAATGAGCTCAGTGTCTTGAAAACCGCGATAAAGCCCAAATAAAATAAACTAAAGAAATCACTATCAACAAATCTATATATTAACTAGTTGACCCGACACGTTGTCCCGTCTTAACTATGAATTTGCAGCGCATTCTGTCAATCGCTGACAATTATTTCAAACAATTGATAGTTATATAAAATTAATATTTTCGTTAAGTTTTCTAATTTTCTCCGCAATTTTTTGAATCTTTTCTTTCATAAGAACCTTCTCCTGACAATAACAAACACAACAAAAAAAAAACGTGAAATCGGTCGAGCCGTTCACGCGTGATGGCGTGACCAAGGGAAATAGGGATTCATTTTTATATATCTATACTATTATATAAAGCTGAAGAGTTTGTTTGTTTGTTTGTTTGTTTGAACGCGCTAATCTCAGGAACTACTCGTCCAAACTGAAAAATTCTTTTTGCGTTGGATAGCCCTATGTTCGTGGAGTGCTATAGGCTATATATCATCACGCTATGACCAATAGGAGCAGAGCAGTAACGGCTAATCTCAGAAACTAGGAGTTTGAACTGAATATTTCTTTTTGTGTTGGATAGCCCTCTGTTCCTGGAATGCTATAGGCTATATATACCATCACGCTATGCCCAATAGGAGCGGAGCAGTAATCGCTAATCTCAGGAACTACCGGTTCGAACTGAAAAATATTTTTGTGTTGGATAGCCCTTTGTTCCTGGAGTGCTATAGGTTATATATCGTCACGCTATGACCAATAGGAGCGGAGCAGTAATGAAACATGATGCAAAAACGGGGACAATTTATTAGTTTTGAGAGCTTCTGTTGCGTGCGCTGCGTAAACGGTTACAGTTATGCAACAATAATGTATGACGGGATTGTTCCTCTTAAAAAGTTCTACAAAAATATATCATAAAACAAAGTCCCGCTGCATCGGTCTGCCCGAACGTGTTAAACTCAAAAACTACCCAACGTATTAGGATAAAATTTGGTATGGAGACAGTTTGAGACCCTGGGAAGAACATAGGCTCCCGGGAAAATATATAGCGTGACTTTTATAACGGAAAACTTTATAACGCGGGCGGAGCCGCGGGCAAAAGCTAGTATATAGATATATAAAGTCGAAGAATTTGTTTGAAAGCGCTAATATCAGAAAATACTAAACCGATTTTGAAAATTCTTTCACTAATAGGAAGCTACATTACTCCAGAATGCTTTTTATCCCAGCAAAGCTTTCACGCGAGCGCAGCCGCATGCAAAAGATAATTAATAATAATGTAATGAATATTTATTTATTGAATTTATGTGTTTATCAATTAAATACAATTTTCTGCTTACAAAACGTCATGGTAAAATAATTTGCATAAACCATTCGTGTTATTAGTAATCATTAGATTTATCCGAGTATAGGTAGTCTGTCAGGTAATGGGTTTAAAGTTCAATTTTCGAAATCATACTGCGTTTATTGTTTTATATGCACGTGGCAAAGTGACGTCACTGCACCTGATGGTTAGAGTCGAGACGGACTGCATTTAAACTGCAGTCCGAATGCAAATTTGCTGCTTAAATTGTCTTTTTTTGGATACTGACCCCGCTGTCTATGCCGGGGGAAAACAGTGAATGGGATACCAGATTTCCTCGGCTTAGCGACTGTAGGGCCCTGGAGGAAAGTGGGAAGGGATAGTTGGGAAGGAAGTGTGAGAGAAGGATAAGGAACCATTTTACGATTGGCGGAGGGGAAAGGGAAGGGAAATGTTCGCAAGCCCTCATAGGCCTCAATGTGTACTTACAACAATGAGGTATACACACTAACTGTGTGCCTAGGGCCGCGACAAATGTCCACCGTGCGGGCGTGCAGGTGTGGAGACCGAGCACACAAGAATTGACTGGAAGGGGGCTTAAATGTAGTTAGTACAGGTCAGCGTTGCGTTAACCCTTACAGTAGTAGAGGCCCGTAGCCAGCTGTGCGACAGTATACAGAGAAGGGTTGATATTGCGTTACTAAATTAAACCAATTACTTATATTTTTGAAAATAACACTTTACTATAAGTTACTCGAATCGTAGATGTAAAATATAAATGTGTGTGTCGAACAAAATAAATATCAATACAAAGTAATTTTAATTTTACGCGCCCTAATGCCACTACTGCTATAAGAGAATTCGTCGCAGCGACAACTTCACATTTTCAGTCAGAAATACACTCACACAAATAATAAAATAATAAAACATTCAGACAAATAAAACCGGAATTTTTGGTTTAAATATTCGTTATTGATCGCTGATTTTTGACACAAAATTAGTAAAGGTAAAGACGAGTATGTGGTTTCATTTATTGACGCAGTGTCAAAATGACTGTATAAGTAACCAACCAACCAGGCGTAGTTTTGCTGGTGGTAGGATATACTTTATACCCGCCCAGATAGCGACCGCACACAAGGTGTTAAAACCCGCCATAGTGGTCCACGTGTGTCGCGTTCCGGGCTCAGCCTGTGTATATCCAGTTCCAACAGGCATAATTGTGTCGACCGAGGGGTAATCATCTCTCGTCAGTCGACATTCTATCGGACCCCACTTCACTTACCATCAGGTGCAGTGAAGTCATGCTTTGCGCGTATAAAAAAAGGCGATATTGATGTGTTTATGGTTTTCTGCCTACCCCTAGAAGGGTAATGCTACGTTTATTAGCATTCAAATTGTCGCGTGCGTTTCATCTAAAACATGATGTCATCGAGGGACAGTTTGAGTTAACAAAAAGAGGAGTCCGAAGCAAATACCCGTTTGGTTGGTAAAATTTCACATTTTATGAACGTATGTTTTTGTTTTTTTGATTTCGTATTACGTCTGCAACTGGGTGATTTTTTTGTGGGTAAAGGTGTGTTTATAATTGAGGTTTAGAGCGGACATTTTTTTTTTTAAGTCACATTTTGCTGTTGAGAGATTTGTGTAGTGTGAACGGAATGGCGCGTAGAGTTGGATATAAATACCGGAATAGATTTAATATATTGTAGTATTTTTGGTTGCTAGTAGTTTTGAATTGTAACATACTTAATAAGTGGTAATAGCCTAGTTGTGAGTGGAACGGACTGGAGGAATGTTCGTCGGTTCAAAACCCAAGAGCACACACCTCTGATTTATCTAAAGTTATGTGTTCTTTGTGAAATATCTTTTGCTTTAACGGTGAAGAAAAACTGCATACCTGAGAAGTTCTCTATAAGAATGTTGAGGGTATGTAAAGTCTGCTCGCACTACAGCGTGGCGGACTAAGCCCTATTCCCTCTCAGTAGTACAGGAGGCCCGTGCTCAGCAGTGGGACAGTATATAATACAGGGCTGATATTATTATTAAACCCACTTGCACATTCCAAGGGTTTTTACAACAAAACTCCACACTAATAACAGCATAAAGATCAAAATAAAAACAAAACAAAAAACGCCCGTATTTAATATCCGTGCGTGAGCGCGGTCCAACAATCATTTGTATGTGTGCGCCATCACATGATGCCATTATGTCAGAATGTGGACGCGGGCGTTTTTTTTGAGACACTCGAGTGAATTCGGGTTCCTTGAGTTAGAAATATTTTAGAAATGTAATGGTTGTGCTTTAATGGAAGATCCTTCTTAATTTACTGGTAGCAGGTCTCTCATATGTGAGAGTCCTGGGTAGGTACCATCGCAGTGTCTATTTCTGCCGCCAAGCAGCACTGTGTAGTCACTGTTGTGGGCATTGTAATCAGTGTAACTTCTGGACATAATAAGACTTAACACCTCATGTCTCAGGATGGTGAGCGCGGTGGAATACAACTTTATAATTCAAAGTGTTGGATGGTGTTACTACTGTTTATGGGCGGTCGTATCGCTTACCATCAGGCGAACGGCAAGCTAGTATGCGCATTCAAAGCAATGAAAAATAATTTTTTTTCCAGGAACAAGGCATTACAGTATTTTTGGGACCTTCATTAAGGTCCAGCAGTGGCGTAGGTAACAAAGAGCGAAAGTGTAAAAATAAATAAGTGTTCCCGGTCCAGTGTTCATGAATGGCTTTATTGACTTCGTTGAAATCAATGTAGTGTAGTAATCTAATTTAGTGTAATACGTTTAGTGTTTACAGACGTGTGACGTCATAAAATCGACGCCATATTGGCACAAGCGTTCACTTATTTAGTTATTTTTGTTAATGACTTCTTTAAATTGAATACGTATTTTAATTAAAGTCCGTAGCGAGATGATATATAATGGATGGTACTTATGAATCATTCGTAATAATTTTCTTGTATTTTTTTTATTTTTTTATTTATTCTTTATTTTTAGTGTCCACAGACACCACTAAATAACTAATCGAATAGCCTATATCATACGGAACCCAATTATAACATTTACCAAAGCTTTACATAATAATCAGTCGAGTTTCAAAACAATAAGTTTGCTTTTTAAGCGCGTGCAAGTTTATGAAAGAGTGCATTGTTTTCCTCTTTCTAAAGTTGTTGACGGCTCTCTGTTCTGTGGTTTTATAAGTATCGACGGTCCCCAAGAACAAAATCTCATCTGCAATATACTCTAGTTGCAGTATGAAGGTATTAAGTTAAGTGAAAATATAAATAATATAATGTAATTTTTTTATTGCTTCGAATGACGAGGCGATACGCTCATAAACAGTAGAAACACCAACACCTTGAATTACAAAGTATTGTTTGGTGTTCCACTGCGCTCGCCATTCTGAGACATCTTTAAGTTTTATTATGTCTAGTTACACTGGCTACAATGTCCTTCAAACCGGAACACAACAGTGACCACACACTGCTGCTTAGCAGAAATAGACATTGCGGTGGTACCTATCCAGGCTCTCACATATGAGATACCTACCACCATTTATTTTACTTTGTATCTGACCGTAGTCAATATGTCTAGTAAATGGGAATTTTCTCATTCCCTATAACATTTGTCTTGAGTTGACGAAATGTGCGTATATCCTCTGCCTACCTCTGCGAAAAGCGTGATGAAACAGTTCCCATGCGCGTTATGTAACCCGTCTCCAATGGGTATACCATATATCGACGGGTCGTGACTCGTCCATAAATACATATATGGTTAAATCACTTTCGATTTTTCTGTACGCATTACGTGCGAATGCTCATTTTAATGTGATCGACAGTGTTGCCAGTTTGTTAATATTCCCCCAAATTTTGGGGGAATAAATTGTCGAGATTTTTACGTATATTGTTCGGGGTAGGATTGTCAGATCGAAATATAATTTTACTTTTACTTTACTTCTTGCGAAACTTCATGATTGGAGTGAAATCGCATAATATTATAAAAAATGTGACATAAACATTCATAACATTTGAGCGCGTTGACTTACAATCTTTATTTTTTGACATCTGAAAGAGACTGTAGTCCCGAGTATTTGATATGAATTTCAACTTGAGCTCTACGCGTTCCTGAGAAACAGAATTTTGAATGACATACGGTTAATAAAGGGACTACAAATACACCTCTAAATTTTCAAAAAAATATGTGTATTCTTTATGAATTATCGCTTGCTTTATCTGTGACGAAAAACATCGTCAGAACACATGCATACCTGAGAAGTTATCTATACGAATTTTGAGGGTGTGTGAAGTCTGCCCGCACTAAAGCGTGTTGGACTAAGACCTATTCTCAGTAAAGAGGCCCTTGCAGTGGGACAGTGTACAGGGCTGATAGTATTATTTATTAGTTTAGAGGGGGCCGGTGCAGTGGGACAGTATATAACACAGGGCTGATATATATTATTATAAGGTCCCTTTTGAAATAAAGACCGAAATAATCGTTATATATTCGAACATACGTTTACCTACACACAACACGACTGTGCTAACACGCGCGATCTTTCAAAGTCAGTTCAAGTTCTAAATCATTGTATATGTGTAGTTAGAAACCTTTACGTATATCAAGGATTTTTCCCATACATGTTAATAGCTGTTAGAGATAGAATATTGTAGTGATGTGATATTTTTATCGATATTATAGAATAGTTGACTAGTTTTTAACGTTTATCAAAAAGTAGCTTTCGCTTGCGGCTTCGCTCGTGTGAAGGATATATATTTTCCCGGGATAGAAAGTAGCCTATAACCTTCCCAGGGTCTTAAACTATCTCCATACCAAATTTCATAAAAATCCATTCAGTAGATTTTGAGTAAATCGATAACATACAGACAGACAGGAAAGGGGACTTTGTTTTATAATATGTATAGATGTATGCCATCCAAAATGTAATTGAAAACAATTGTCAATATCCACGCAATAATTAAGTTGTAAAGGTTATGAAATTTTGAGAAAGGGGTAGCTGTTATGTATCATTGTTTTTGAAAATTCTATCATCATCATCATCAGCCTATATCTTTGTTCACTGCTGGACATAGGCCTTCTCCAATACGCGCCATTTTACCCTGTCTTCGGCCTGTCGCATCCAAGTCTTACCAACGAGCTTTCGCAGATCGTCACTCCACCTAGCTGGAGGGCGTCCTACACTACGTTTGTCGTGGTCTCCGCTCAAGAACTCGTTTGAAAATTCTATATAATTGTAAAATGTAGGTAAATATAGTAAATTTGACTTTTCTGATGATCAATACCTCGTCCCCCGTGATTATGAACCGTCAGGAGAAAATTATAAAAAACCGCTATAAAATTTGAAAAATAGTCATTTTAATGTTTCTTTGTACCCTTTGCAAACGGTCTTAGGGGCAAGCTACGAAGTCTAAAAGGAGATAAAAGGCGATGTTCTGTTACATCGACGCGCGCCCATCCCTTTGTCTAGTTGACACGAAATTTATTGGACAATTTACGTCGTTTACCTGCGCTTGCGCAGCGCACAGCGTACTAATGGCTTACAGATGGACAGTAACCAAGGTCGCTATTTGTGTATGCGCCGCGCGAACTTTCCGGGATTCAATGGTGGTTTGGTGGTTGAGGTTTTTCGCGGTGATGCCGGTTTGATTTTTGGTGTTAGTGACTTCCTTAATGCGATGTAATGGTCGGGTAAAGCGATTTTTGGGTTTTTCGTTTTCGTATCGGCCCACGTCGCCACGCGGCCAAACGTCCATACAACCAGATCCCTATCGACTTCCGTTTTCCGTTTATTTACTTTTGTCTTTGTATTTGTTTTCTGTTATTGGCCGCGATATGTTAATGGCAATGTTTTTTGTATCGGGTTACCTTTTGAAAACTTTCACCCTTCGCCACTGCAACACATGCGCTTTTATTCTTCAAGGGGAAGGCAGGGGAGCAACCTAAGCCACTTTTCGCCAAGCGTCGGTGACGATAGAGGACTATCGCCATTAACATATATTCCACGTGGAATCCAGTGTCATTACAGACTGGTTATAATTAAAACTGCAATTCTTGTAATAAGGAAATTTTCGCGCCGCAATTAATGCAGTTATATCGGTTATGAACGTAAACGTTTCGCCTTGGAAACGCGTAATAGGTTAGGTATATTGATCTTGTTAGTTTCAATGTCTTGCGTGGAATACATTTTATTTAACACTAGCTTTTGCTCGCGGCTTCGCCCGCGTGAAGGAATTATCCGGGATAAAAGTCCAATGTATGATAAAAGTCTTGCTACATATTATCCCGGTACTGATAGGTTCAAACTAATTTTATCCCTATGGGGGTTGAATTTATCAAAATCCTATTTAAGCGAACGTCTTCATCATAGTAGCTCCAATCTTTAATTTCAGTTCAATCAGCCGAAAATCTAAGTAGATTTATACAAACTTTCATCTCCTATTTTATCTCCTTAGGGGTGGAATTTATCAAAATCCTTTTTTAGGGGATGCCCACGTCATAACATCTACCTGCATGCCAAATTTCAGTCTGATCTGTCCTGTGGTTTGGGCTGTGCGTTGATAGATCACTATGTCAGTCAGTCACCTTTGAGTTATATATTATATTTAGACTAGCTTGTGCTAGATGCATCGCCCGCGGGAATGATAAAGGTACCCTGTAGCAATCAGGAGTAATTCAGCTTCCTATTCATCATCATCATCATCAGCCCTGTATTACATACTGTCCCACTGCACGGGCCTCCTTTACTACTGAGAGGGATTAGGCCTTAGTTCGCCACGCTGTAGTGCGGGGAGACTTCACTCACCCTCAAAATGCCTATATAGAACTCAGGTATGCAGGTTTCCTCACGATGTTTTCCTTCACCGTTAAAGCAAGCGATAATTCATAAAGAATATAACACATATTTTTTTTAAGAAAACTCGGGGTTGAGTGGCCTTGGACTTGCTTCCTATTAGTGAATTTAAAATCGGTTTAGTAGTTAATGAGATTGGCGCTTTCAAACAAACTTTTCAGCTGTTTACGTGAATTGAAATAAAAAGATTTACGGATTTACAATCAATTTGCAATCTACCCGGTTCTTGCATAGGTATATGGCACTTCACAGGTGGTAATTTACTAATCTTCTTAGGCGGCTTGAAATAAGTTTTTTTGGAAGCACGTCGGACAGCAGTTACTTCACAGTACACACTGTTGCTTGGCGGCAGAAATAGACATTGCGGTGGTACCTACCCAGACAGACTCACATATGAGAGACCTACCAACAGTAATATAGGTAATGCTTGATTGTTTTTAACGGTTTTTGAAGGTAGTTTTTTGTCAATAAGTATTTGTTTCAATTGTCAAATAGTTAATTAAGTAATAGTTAATTAAGACTGCCTCGGTGGCGTAGTTGTATTGCATGTCCGGTACAATAGCGCTCTGAGGTCCTGGGTTCGAATCCCGGGTCGGGCAAAGTGATATTTGGGTTTTTCTGCTCAGTATCAGCCCGGAGTCTGGAATTTGTGCCCGATATGGCGATAGGCTCGCCCCCTATCACATCATGGGACGGAACATACTTGGCGAAAAGTGGGTGCCCTAGTTGCGCCTCTGCATACCCCTTCGGGGATAAATGCGTGATGTTATGTTATGTTATGTAATTAAGTAATTTTGAAAACGATTTGAATTTTTGTCAAAACTGTAATAGCTGATTTCGGCAGAAAATTATCATTATCCGACCCTATATTGAACCCCAAACCTCAGAATTACCTCATACACTTTAATTTTTATTTATTTTACAAATCATAGCACTTACATTATCTGGGTTATTACAACTGCGTTGAGATGCGCACTAAGTTTAGAACTTGTATCGCGTATTCTTTACAAACCAGTAACAATAATTAAATATATCAGACTCTAGTTCGAAGTCTCAAAGTTACAAAAAAGAAAACAAATAACAATAAAAATAATAACTACAAATATTCTCTATAAAGAATGAACTACTAAAGTAAAACAGCACGAATAACCATGATATGAACTTGCACCACACAATAACAATACTATATTAATCACAATATAAATTGAATATAAAAATACATTAAAATGACAATGGAGTAAATAGATTATATATAAAGTAATTGTAATTTAAAATTGATTATTGCGTAAAATTAGGTCATGTCGTGCAGGTGTGCGGTTGTGATTTTTTTGTGGTATATCCTAAATTAGATTTGGTGGTTTTATAACTTGGTTATTTAATATCAGCCCTGTATTATATACTGTCCCACTGCACGTGCCTCCTCTACTGAGAGATTAGGCCTTAGTCCACCACGATGTAGTGCGGATTGGTGGACTTCACACACCCTAAATATTCCTATAGAGTACTTCTGAGGTATGCAGGTTTCCTCACGATGTTTTCCTTCAAGCGATAATTCACAAAGAATACAAACATAACTTTAGAAAAGTTAGAGGTGCGTTTGGGCTTTGAACCTGTGGACATTCGTCTCGGCAGTCCGTTCCACACCCAAATTGGCTATTGCTGTTTATTTCATATTAACTAGGTAAAACCGGCCATAGTGGTCCACGTATGTGTCGCGTTCCGGAATCATCTCCGACTTTTCTAAAATGATGTGGAAACCTGCATACCTGAGAAGTTCTCTATAGGAACTTTGAGGGTGTGTGAAGTCTGCTCGCACTACAGCGTGGTGGACTAAGGCCTAATCCCTCTCAGTAGAGGAGGCCCAGCAGTGGGACAGTATATACATGGCTGATATTATTTAATATGAAACAAATTGCAAGTTCATATATTTCTCGCTGACATTTCGTGTTCCGATGACCTCGTTCTTACAAGAATGTTGTTTGTTATTTCGTGGGTTGAACGGGAGATATTCAGGATCTTGGACTTGAGTTATAAATATTGTGAAACTCAGAAACAATATGAGTGTTGTTTGAATGCTCTTATCGATAAAAATATTTCTTGTTGTTATTTTAGGAAAATAATATGAATATAATTAGAGGTTGGTGCGTGTACAGTCATACACAATAATATCCGAATTATTTTAAAACTTCGAAAGGATTCTACATATTTATTTATTAGGTTTTCCAACAGACTTAATACTAAGATTACAATAATTTAATTATTATAACTTATAGCTAATACAACCACACTTATTACATCTATACTGTTATATAAAACTGAAGAATTTGTTTGTTTGTTTATTTGAACGCACTAATATCAGAAATTATAGGTTCGAATTGAAAAATTATTTCAGTTTTGGAAAGCTCATTTATTGGGGAAGGCTATAGGGTGTATAACGTCACGCTATGACCAATAGGAGCGCAGCATCAATAAAAATATTGTAGAAACGGGGAAAATGATTCCTCTTGAGAGCTTCCGTTGCGTGCGCTCAGTAAACGGTTAAAGTTGATATCCCGGGCAAGTATATAGCATGACTTTTACGGAACGGATATAGTGTGCCACTAAATAAGTAAGTTTGTTCGTCTACGTGAAAAAATAAAGTATTTTATTTTAATAAATTTTTAAGTAATTTTATATTTGTTAAGTTATTTTCGTTGCCGACTGTACACACGTCTATTAATTTACGCATTTATAAGATAAAATACGGTGGTTTTATTGTTATACGTTTCAACGGAAATAAATTAATACCGGTTCCTAATAAACATGTAAATTTTGTCACATCTAAGCAATAAAAACATTTATAGATCAACACGAGCACGTATACTCAACATTTGATGTTGTTATGATATATCCTACTTCAACTTTCAAAGTTTTCTCTGACTCGAGCTTTTTTGCTCGGGTTTATTGACCACCCGCCCTGATACCTTCAGGGAAGAGGTGATTCAGTCTCCCTGTTGTTCCCCGTGTACGAAAACCGTGTATAATAACACGTTAAGATATAACGTGTGTGTATATCCTACTAATATTATAAATGAGAAAGTTTGTGAGGATGGATGTATGTTTGTTCCTCTTTCACGAAAAAACTACTGAACGGATTTGGATGAAAGTTTTAGAGTAATATTGGTTATACATCAGAATAACACATAGGCTATAATTTATAATGATTTTGTGTAATTTGGTCATAATATAACGATACATTTCAAGTCGGAAAAAAAATATCCCGGAAAACTCCTACACGCGGGCGAAGTCGCGAGCAAAAGCTAGTTTCATATAAATAGATGTAACTCAGTTACGCTCTCAAGTGCGATATCAATTGAGATCAGCATCCTAAGATAGTCGATGTACAGATTATTTTCGACATTGCGTTACTAAATGAAACCACATACTTATCTACTTGGAAATAACAATTTATATTAAGTTACTTCAGCTGTAGATGTAAAATAAAAAAGTGTAACGAACAAAATAAGTATTAATATAAATTAATTTCAATTGTGCGCGCCCTAATGCCACTACTAATGCTGTACGAAAGATGATTGTCCCTCGACAGTCGACACAATTATGCTGGTTGGAACCGGATATACACAGGCTGATCCCGGAACGCGACACTTATGTGAGCCACTATGGCTGGTTTTAACAATGTGTGCGGTGATGGCTATCCGGGCGGATATAACACATATCCTACCACCAGCAAAAGATTCTCATTCATTGACATTTAAAAAGAAAAAATATATTTAATAACATATTTGTTAACATCACTTAAAACGACTTTGACCCGGGTCATTGACCTGTTGATTCGTTTTTTTTTATTATGTGTAAGCTCAATGTCTGATCATACTTGTTTTGGATTACAAAAACTCTCTACTCAACTTTGATTAAGGATGGTTATGATTTTATTCCTATAAATGGCCTTAAGCGGCGATAGCCTAGTTGATTGTGGAACGGACTGCCGAGACGAATGTCCGCAGGTTCAAATCCCAAGGGCACACACCTCTGACTTTTCTAAAATTATGTGTATTTTCTTTGTGAATTATCGCTTGCTCTAACGGTGAAGGAAAACATCGTGAGGAGACCTACATGCCTGAGGAGTTCTCTATAGGAATTTCGAGGGTGTGTGAAGTCTGCCCGCACTACAGCTACCCTCTTTATGATGGGTGGAACGGAGAAGGAAGGGAAATATTCACGATCCCTTATAGGCCTTAATGTTTACAACTATGAGGTATACACACAGGACTGTGTGGCTAGGGCCGCGGCAAATGTCCCCGTGTGCTGGCGTGCGTGTGTGGAGAACGAGCGCACAAGAATTGCCTCGGAGGGAAATCGCTTCGTCTATTTAAGACTTAGACTGACCAGTATTGAAAATTACATTCATAAACCGTTGAGTGTATTACGAAATTTATTTAACAGTAATACTAATAATATCAGCCCTGTATTATATACTTGCCCACTGCTCAGCACGGGCCTCCTCTACTACTGAGAGGGATTAGGCCTTAGTCCACCACGCTGGCCCAGTGCGGATTGGTACACTTCACACACCTTCGAAATTCCTATAGAGAACTTCTCAGATGTGCAGGTTTCCTCACGATGTTTTCCTTCACCGTTAAAGCGAACGATAAATTCACAAAGAATACACACATGATTTTAAAAAAGTCAAAGGTGTGTGCCCTTGGGTTTTGAACCTGCGGACATTGGTCTTGGTAGTCCGTTCCACACCCAACTAGGCTATCGCCGCTTTTTTTATTTAACAGTACAATCACAGAATTTACATGTTTTTACCGGGAAAGTCCACAAAGTTTCCTTTAGGAAAATACGCGATAGCAAAAACTAAACAATATTATCTATCCTTGATGTCAAATAATAATAAACAGGTTTTACGATGTATCGGATTTTACGCTCAATAGAAATGCGTATCCTTTTCGTTTTGATTCGGGAAATGTTGATTATAATATTGTTTTCTGTCCTTATATGTGTGCCTTGTGATGGCACTCGAATTGGTATTTGTCAAAGATGTGCGCTTTTTGGGCAAACCAATATTGATTTTGTGTTTTTTTAATATAAAATTGAAATTGGATTGGCTAAAAACCTTAATATCACTTTGGATACCCTTAGGATGCCACCATACATCATGATATGTGAGAATACATTTTTAGAAAATTGCCTGTATGTTTGTACACGCACCACGCAAAAACTACAGCATGGAATTTAATGTAGTTTTCACCGATACATTGCTAGAGGTTTAACTCAAAATATAGGCCCTATTTTATCTCGGGAAAATGTAAAATAGGAATTTTATCCCAGAAAGACTTTATTTTATAAAATAAAATGCTTTATTCATTACGTAGGCGAACATAGTCGCACTTATATAGTCAAGGTACATGAGAATATTTGATTATAATTATATAATAATAATTCGTTCAATTAAGTCACTTATATATACAGACAGACACTCAGAAAATTTAACGCACGCAGAGCCGCGAGCACAAGCTAGTATAACAATAAACTTGTCCAGTATATTTGTATAATCTCTTAATCCACACTTCGACCGCAACACGAGGAAAACAAGCCACTGTGTTAATGACATCATGATATTTTCATTATACGTTCTCACAGTTTGCCTTTGTACCTGTTTATTCTTACAACAAATATAAAAGATACCCTTACATATACAATGACTACATACCTTTATCCCTAAACGGTGGATAGGGACAATGGGTCATTGTCAATTTCTTTAAAAATACACACACATACAACATCACGCATTTTATTCCCGACGGGGTTTGCAGAGGCGCAAACAGGGCACCCACTTTTCGCCAAGTGTGTTCCGTCCCATGATGTGATAGGGGGCTAGCCTATCGCCATATCGGGCACAAATTCCAGACTCCGGGCTGATACTGAGCAGAAAAACCCAAATATCACTTTGCCCGACCCGGGATTCGAACCCAGGACCTCAGAGCGCTGCCGTACTGCGCATGCAGTACAACTACGCCACCGAGGCAGTCTTTAAAAACATATTTGTAAAAAAATATTGTCATCTAAAATATTGTGGAAAAAGAATTTTCTAAATCTAAGCAATAATTATTAATTTATAAAGATTTGAAATTTAGTAGAGGTGATGGCTGTCAAATAACAGTAATAGCAAACTGTGACGTCACTGTGTTACCGGCCATAACGCTGCTTGAAACTAACATTAATCGATTTATTGTTTTATTAAGTTAGTTTAATTCCTTCTGCTGAGTTGGACTTACGTTTACTGAAGTATTGTAATCTTTTAATAAATAAGTTAAAGTAGTCAAGAGCGTCGCCAGCTGATGGCCAAGTTGATATGGAGAATGAGAAAAGCTTGAATTGTAGGTCGTAAAGTCGAGAGCGCATGTTCCTCCACCACTCCCTCTCTCCCGCTTTAACAATGACATAGAGCAGGGCGTAATTGAGCGTACGAAATATTAGGAATCGAATTGGTGAATTCATTCGAGTTTTAGAACCTCTGGAGTGGGGCAGCTGACCGTCCCTGCTCCCCCTTGTCGACGCCCTTGAAAGTAGTTACGGTTTTTTTGGACCTTGCTTCGTTGAGCAACATAATTGGCGTACAAATATTACAGTTAACAAATAAAAGTTATGTTTAATGTAAAGACAATTGGGATAATTATACAATTAAATAATAAATAAGGAAAATAAACATTTAAATTAATACATAGTAATGGAATGTCTTAAATGACGATATTAAAAATATGAAATATGTCGCGCAATTAATAAGTATAAATTGGTATCGTTTAAAAATTAATTTACACTGCAATAGCATTTTTGAATATCTTTTAACATATATGTATGAACATATTAAGTTATTGCTTTTGGAATTTTAATATATAACAATGGAGTCCTACGTGTTATATCAATAGAATTAAATGTCATTTTTTATTACTCGACTTGGGTATCAAACACAGGACTTGACCAGTTTCACACACATCAAACTGATAAAGTGATCCTAAACGAGAAAAGCGAAATTTTATTCTCATTTTCAGTCAATGGAATATTTAGTGGTTAACGCGTTGATGTCTTTTGTATGGGACAAAATGTTAACTGTTTAATTCGATATAAAATTTTAAATTCATTGTAATTTGGATACATATTATTGTCAGTAGTTTTGTTATAATAAAAATGGTTAAAATAGATAAATTTAAGTTCTATTAGTTTTTATATAAAGGTATTTTTTATTATTTAAATAGAGTTTGTTTGTAAGAATTAATTTCAGACACTATTGAACTAATTCTGATAATATTTATTAAGCTACATTCGTTAATATAGGCATATTCGGTTTTCAATGGGTTTATCCGGAAGCTTAAAAGCTCAATCGTTTCCTAAGTAACCGGGACGGCGAACAAAGTGCTTTATGAAAAATAAAATCGAATCTATATCCTCACGATTTTAAGATATTCTAGTGTGATAGCCGGAATTGAAGGGCTACGTTCTAAATTGACCTTTTGATTTAGACTATATATAAGCGCAGTGGAATACCAAACAGTACTTTGTAATTCAAGGTGTTGGTGTTTCTACTGTTTATGTTCGTATCGCTTACCATCAGGCGAACGGCAAGCTCGTCTCGTCATTCAAACATAAATGGTACATAAAGGGAAGCTGATAGAAACCGAGTTAAACGGACCCTTCGCCACGGATACATTGCTCTAAATATACAACAAAAACCTTGCTTCACACAAAGGTTAATAGGAAATATCCTTGCACCGAAATAAATCAGCTTTTAACCCTACAAAGCCGTGTCACGTAAGTTTAAACGTGGACCGAAATACCAGTGAAGGTTACGAATCTTATCGATATGAAACTACGTACTAGATCTGGCTACGTATTGATTTAAAAAAAGCGGCGATAGCCTAGTTGGTTGTGGAACGGACTGCCGAGACGAATGTCCGCAGGTTGAAATCCCAAGGGCAGCGTCTGACTTTTCTAAAATAATGTGTGTATTCTTCGTGGATTATCGCTTGCTTTCGTTAAAGCTGAAAGCATCATCTTCGTTAAAGATGTTAAGCAAATTTCCTCACGATGTTTTCCTTCACAGTTGTGAAACCTGCATACCTGAGAAGTTCCCTATAGGAATTTCGAGGGTGTGTGAAGTCTACCCGCACTACGGCGTGGTGGACTAAGGCCTAATCCCTCTCAGTAGTAGAGGAGGCCAGTGCCCATCAGTGGGACAGTATATAATACAGGGCTGATGACGATGCCTAGATCTGGCGTTCCGTATACTGTATTCGACTCAACTGTACTGCAATCCGTACACCTGACAGTATGATTTCAACATTGACGGCGTTTGGTTATGTGTGTGGCGCTCATAACATAAGAACTCGAGTCTAAGTGTAAACCTGGATGTGAATTTGTGGCCGCATAGGCTTGTCTATCAAAGGAAAACAGGGCGATATGTGGGCAGTAGTTGCGCCTCTGCCTACCCCGTTGGAGGATAAGGCGTGAGTGTAAGAGACTAATAGAATCAAAATTAGATGACAGTATTATAAATTGGTACTTTATTAACTTTCTGGTAAACAAAATAACGAATTAAAATATATTGAAGTTATTAAACTCGAAATCAATTTACGTTTTGTTTTTACAAATAACTATGTTATAATTATGTTTGTCAAATAATTCTTTATTTATTACATATTTTGTGGTCTAGTGGTGTATGGAATATGGAGCGAGAAGTCTCTGGTATAAATCTCTTGTAATTTTGTACGGTATTTGTAAAATATACAGCACTACATATGTGAGCGGCGATAGCCTAGTTGGGTGTGAAACGGACTGTCAATATGAATGTTTGCAGGTTCAAATCCCAAGGGCACACACCTCTGACTTATAAAATTATGTGTGTATTCTTTGTGAATTATTGCTTGCTTTAACTGTGAAGGAAAACATCGTGAGGAAACCTGCATACCTGAGAAATTCTCTATAGAAATTTTAAGGGTGTGTGAAGTCTGCCAATCTGCACTACAGCGTGATGGACTAAGGCCTAATCCCTCTCAGTAGTAGAGGGCCTCCGTGCAACAATGGGGCAGTATAAAATACAGGGCTGATATTATTATTATGTATTGTATACTATCTCACGAGACGGTCCTCTACTGAGAGGGTTGAGTTTAGTTCTATAAACTGTAGCAAGGATTCGTTGTTGATTTTATTACGATTTGAATTGTGTAATAAGGGGTTTAGTTCCTACTTTACACCTTGAATTGGTTTTAGCTCAAACTTGGTAAGTCCAGTGCATTTACACCGTTAAAAAATTCAATTATGAATAAGCTTGTGGTAGGATATATATTATATCCGTCCGGATAGCGACATTACACAAGGTTTTAAAACCCGCCATAGTGGCCCACGTAAGTGTCGCTTTCTGAGATCAGCCTGTGTACATCCAGTGCCAACAGGCCGGCGTAATTGTGTCGACTGAGAGGTAATCATCTATCGTGAGTCGTCATTCTATTGGACCTCACTCTACTTGTTTTTAGAAGCAGTGGGATCTCTTTGCTGTATAAAGTAAAGCTAATAGATTATGAAAAAGAGGTGAAGGTATTAAAAATAAATATAATTATAAATTACATAACATTACAGCTTAAAATAGACTTGTTTAAGTCAAACGAATACATTATAATCTTATTTGCATTACACTATTTTTCATCAGCAGATACATTCGCCTATGTGTGTGTGTGTGTTGTTATGTTAAAAAGGTGTCTAAAGCTTTCAGAG